>NW_017143004.1:110156-130312 GCF_001652005.2 Ceratina calcarata
CATTAAATTCGTATTAACAACTTTATAGAATTTTTTATACACTCTTTACATTCAAATCTGTCAATTTTCTGTTTCGAAAATATACTTGAAGAAATGACATATTTTACCCTATATTATTTTCTTTAAATTCACCACTCTTTAAACAGAACAAATCTGTCAGGTATAAAAATATAAAATGGTGGATAAGGTCAAACTTGACTCAACGAGTAGCCCTCCAGGGAGTGATTGGACACCTCAGTGATGATTTATGAAAAAGTCCACCTAAATCAGAAATAGGGATAAAGCGAAAGTGTAAATAGTAGTAATGTAAATAATAGCTAGTTAACATCAGGATTCGATCGCGCAGAATAAATATATTTCTGAAAAATAATGTAATATTATTTTATTATTATCGACACTTTTAATTCTAAACGAACATTCGAAATGTTAATTTTTATTTCATTGAACATAGTTCATATTCATCTATTAATTTTGACATTTCGCGTTTTGAACATGCAACAATTTTTTATAGTCAGTCCCTCCCTGAAGGGTCACTAGACTCAACTAGCCGCGAGATAATTCCAAACGCCTTGGTAGTGTCAGAGTATACTGTAGCTGTGTGTTGTATCGTTCAGCACGGTGTTCAAAACGAGTCGACGTCAAATTGAAATGCAGCACGCATTCGTGGCTCGGGAGATTTTTTTACGAGTCCGAGAGAGGTTATACTTTTTGATTTAAACATCGCCTCGCGCAGTTACTAATGAGTTGGCGGCGATCCAGTCGGCTGAATGCCTTCCGCAACATCTTCTCTCCATGGTTCCAAGTACTGGGAGTAATTTCAATAGTTTTAAATCATTTCTCACGCGGTTCAGAAGTTCTTCAACATTTTTAGAAAGATTAAGAAGGATATATTTGTTTCTCAATTTCGAAATAAAGAGTATTAATTTATAGCAGAAATGTCTATTCATGGGAGATTTCTGTGTTTTTATTCTTAAGCTCAATGGTTACGTCATTTTTTATGTAAAATTTTATATAGTATATCTTCATATATCGAGATGAATCATTTTTACCCGCATGGAACGTAGATTAAAAGCGTTTGAAAATGATTGTTATTAAATTATTATTATTATCATTATCAATTTATTATTCAATTTTCATAAAATTTCATAAAAACGTAAAAATTACTGTCTTATCTTAAATGACTTATTAATTTGAAAAACAAATCATTTTGATCCCTCCGGTAGAAGTAGATATACGTCAATTGTCGGTAGTTCTAGTGTTAGTAATTTGACAATGTGATTATACTACGTATATTGTACTATCTAGTATACATACACAGGTACTAACAATAAGATATTCGGTTGAACGTCCTATACATCAGTGCACGACTGTTGTCACCGATTTATTAACGTAACGAGCAAGGCTTGACGGTGTATAGATCATCTCGAGCATCGAAATTAAGCTAATCTAACTGATTGTCTAGGGAATGGAATAATGGAATTTCTCGAAGCTGTAGTCCGGAAATCCAGCGTTTGAAGGCAAGATGTAGCAATCCTCTCATATTGTTAAATGCAATGGCAAGCACGGCTATTCGTGGCAGTAACCAGCATTTACGCTGTAAAAGCTATACGGCTTTATAGGTATTTTAGTTTGTTGATTCTTTTAGTAGACCCTCAGTTTCCTATCAAGGCCCATTACACACATTCATTTTTTTAATTTGCGCCGACGTAATTGCAATCGAAAATACTATACAGGGTAAGTTACCAAAGACGTCACCTTAAATATTTCTGTTGACTTTAATGATACGAAGAATATGTGAAGAAGGAAAATGTTTGTTTCAGTGGAGCAATTATTGTGATAGAAACGATTTTTTTCTCTAGGTCATATTCTCTAGTCTACATTATCTAAATGTCCTATAATTCTTACTTTTGCATACTTTTTATTGTATATCTTGAATAATATCNGTTTTTGTGTAGGGGTTTATACAACCTTAACAGTACGCGAAGAGCAAGCAGATACGTACTTATACTGAGATAAGAGTTAACCATTCATTTCTTATCTCGAGGCAAAACATAACGAGACAGTTTCTGTTCAAAGTGAAAGGTATTACCATTAAACACGTACCTAAATTGTCCCACCGCGAAACGTGGATCATTAAAAATATCGGAATCTTCCCGGAAAACGATAATTACGTTAAAGAGGACTCGCTTGACCGTGGTATTATCAAGTGGTCGCAGAATCCGAGTAAGGATAGCTGGGATTGCTCGTCAAGTGGCGAAGTCACGTGATCCGGAATATCCTGGAATGTTCTTGTAAAACCGGAATTGGACAATTTGTAGATTGTAATTGGAAAGTAAAAAAATTGACGACGCGAAGCGAGACGACTCTAGAGATTCCGGAGTTCCTCGTTAAATTTCTAACACAGAAATATCTTTCACAGAATTTTCTTCGATCCTCGTGTATACTTCAGTCATAAAACGAAGAAGATTAAGATTTATTGTTTGATGTTTTTATTCTTTTCTATCTCGCATGTAAAAAGTAAATATGCCACTGCTTTATAATGCTTTATAATTAGCTCTTTGTGCAGTCTGGATCCTTTTTTTAACTAGACTAATTATCATGTTTTCCATATTTTTGTTTGAATTTTATAATGCTTAATGAAATTAAAATAGCACGTAATAAATTGCAAAGAGTATTCAAGAATATTTTAGAATTTTTTTAAATATGAGAACTTATAGAAAGCATGGATGAGCTTAAACGACCCAGCATAGAATTGATATAAAAATATAATAATAATAATTCATTAAATAAGTATGAATATTGTATAATACATAAATCTACAAACAGAAAATGAATATAAATAAAATTCAACAGGGAGATAGTAAATGAAAGACAAAGCCATAAATCAACAGAATATAAATTTTACATTATAACGTGAAGAATGGAAGGCCTTAAGCAGTTAGCAGTTAAACATAGTAGAGATTGGCGCAATTTCCTTTTAACAGTCAATCTAATACAAATAAATAATTGTTCGTCTAATATAAAGACTCGATTCATCTTTGGAAATGCAAGGTATTCGAATGAAAATGCGAAGGCAATCGGACGTCAATTTCCGGGGAAGAAAATTAAAGACGATTTTATCGCAGCTGGAGATCCACGACCTTACCGCGCCGCATCAATATTATCTGCAGGGTCCTTATCCGATCCCGACGACGACGGCGTTTAAATCCGATAACAAAGAGCGAGCCAATTCGCATAGCGCGTCGACGCCGCTTATAATACCTCCTGCGAGCCATTGTCTCCGCGAAATAGAAAACGAGCGAGACGTTTTTTCTATCAGGTCGGTGACAAACGTATCTGCGGAGCCTCTTATCAACCCGGTCGATCTCAGCGTCTCTCTTCCGCCGGTTAATGGACAGATCGTTTGGTCCTCGTTCGTCTCGGCGCGATGTTTGCAGAAGCCTGTGGGCAAGAAGCATCCACCGGCGACGACGCAAGCGGAGACGGGCCGGGCCGAGCCGAGCCTTGAGTCTTCCTCGTCACCGGAGTAGAGTCTCCTTTCTCCATAGTCCGCGTCTCTTTATTTCATGGCTACGTTAGAGATAAGAGCGCCACGGAATAACGGCTCTTTATTATATACCGCGGTAGTAGGAGAACCTCAAGCCCTGAGAACTTAACCGTGCCGTCCATTTCCCGCTGGGGTAAGATGCTCCTCTTTCCTCGATAACGCGACGTGAACCTTCACACTGGACCTTGTATACCGACTTTCGCGCCCTCTTCTGACACTTTCAGTCCCGTACAGGAGCGTATACTGTTTATAAAACTAAAGCCGCGACATTATTATTTTCTATATATTGCAACGACGAAGAAAATTCAAGTGTAAGACGAATCGATCATGATAGGATTGTAAAGACCAACTACACCGTTATTATTATTATTAGTAGTAGAATTTCATGAATAAGCGTAAGCTCTTTATAATATAGAAAGGAAAATAACAAATGTGACAAATTTAAGATACTAACAATAGATGATACAAATATGAACTTAATTATAAGTATCAAACTGCTTTTGTACTACTTCATCATCTTTTCTTGTGGAGCTTACGCGGTATTAAAGGGTTTAAAACTTATCGAAAGAACAAAGAACGAATTCAACTCTATTATAGTAGACTCTGATCCTAAGTGGTATTTTGATTCCTATTAAATCTACTGAATCTACAAACCCCATTTTCAAGGTTTTTCTATAAATGCAATAAAATTCTTCAAAATAGCTCTGGGTTTGAAATCTGGATTCGACGGATCCTTTCCCAATATAGGAATTCAAGGAACTGATGAAGTTAAGGAAGCAATTTGACAGATTCGTCTAAATGTATGAACTACGAGTTTCTCGATATTAGTTCCATTGATCTTGACCTGAAACCGTCTGTAATTTTGTCAGTTGTGTAACAAAAGGGCTAATTGCCTACATATCAATAAATAAATACATAAGATTAAATTTTTACTTATGAAAAATTATTTGAGCGACAAACTCCTATAATTTCTACGTCAGTCCCTGTTCTTAAAACTAAAACTTATGTAAAACTGAATACCAGCCCTAGAATCATAATACTACTGATTTTAATAATATATGCGAAAAGTAATCAATTATCAGATCGCATAGCATCAATTTCTTTATAATTTAAATGTTTACTTCCCAGATTCCATTTCGATCGCAATTTAGACAAATATTTTTCTCACCGACGTTCGTAGCTACCATTAAAGAGAAGATTGATCCCCACTTGAAAGCGAGTCATATCTCGTCATGTCAAACCGGAAACATCGCATAAAGGCGAGCGTGGCACGAAGTCTGCGATCTCGGAATCGCGATAGACGAAATTCGAAACACGTAACGCATCGCTATCGCGGCGAAAATGCATCGAAGAGGTGATTCCGACATTTTCGACGAGGCGTCGCGCCGCGTCTCCTCGGACGCGTCGTCCGGAGGGACAAGGGGAACGAACTGACACGGCGAGGTTCGATGATGCGTCATCCGCAACATCCTCCCGGGTCTCCTTAAATTTCTCTTTCGCCGGATAATTAGGCTCACTCTCTATTATGAAACGGGACTTCTCTAATGAATTAATTAACTGACACCAAGTTAAGCGCACGGCCACCAACTGTACATATGTACGTATAGGTATATATGTATATAGGGGCAGACATTGTTAACCGGGCGAGAGAACGAGCGAATATTAGACGGGGAAGATTAAAACAGGAGATACACTAACTTCATCTTTCGCGCCCACGTTCGCCCTCGTAATTAAACCGTGGAAAATCCCACGCGTGTTATCGCCACGGTTTTAATTTATCAGTCGCGTTTAAAACAGCGCCGCGCGAATATTTCGGATTATTTTATAGATCTCCCACGAACTTCCGCGAGATCGTGTTATCTCACCTGGAGGATCTCCAGTCGCGTAACACGCGTAAGATGTATCGTTCTCTCGAAAACGTTCCTCGGCGAGAAGTTTAAAACAAAGTTTCCGAACAGCGAGCGGTATGGAAGGCGGGTACCGAACAGCTTTCGCTCAGCGTTAATGGATGCCGTTATGGCGGACACCCGGGCGATCCATCTTTGAATAAGAATAACGAAGTGGCTATTTCTACCGGAGAGAATTAATGAATTCCATTAACTTTCGAAGTAGGGGGAGACGGGAGAGTACGGCGACGTGCGCGCGATGCGGGTGGAATGACGCGCGACAGTGGGAAACAAAAATTCTCGGGAGACGCCGAAGGCGAGGGAAGAGGAATCTTGATAGGAATGTAGAATTCGTCGCTGTATGGAATTGTTTTTATAGACCGTGGTAAATTCCCTCCGTATTCCCTTTTGAGAGACATAAAACAATAGTAAAAAATGGAAATTCTCAAGCGACGTCACGACGGAGAACAAACGAGAAGAGATAAATAATAGGAGGGAGAGATGGAGGAAGAATGACGCGCGTAGAACAGGAAAATTCACGCGCGAGGGATCCGTCCTATATTTCGCTGGCAAAGTGGTTCACCGTGCCACCACGGCGTAACCCTTGCTTCTGATATCGGAAATTCCGGATCGATGCGTGCACACCCTCGCACTATGTTTCGGCCGCCGAGCCAGCCCCGAGCCCATTTGGAACGCGCTTCGAGTGGTTCCTTTAAGGATCGACGCGGAACGTTTCCTGCGATTGTTCTCAGCTTCGCGCCGCGGAGATTACTACATAAAAACGGGGTCGCCCTCCTTCCTGCGTTTAGAGGAACGTATAACAAAAACGAATACGCATTGATTCATGCCGATAAATCCTCGACATACAAGAAGAATTGGAAACATCATGACAATTTTATAGATCTCCCACGAACTTCCGCGAGATCGTGTTATCTCACCTGGAGGATCTCCAGTCGCGTAACACGCGTAAGATGTATCGTTCTCTCGAAAACGTTCCTCGGCGAGAAGTTTAAAACAAAGTTTCCGAACAGCGAGCGGTATGGAAGGCGGGTACCGAACAGCTTTCGCTCAGCGTTAATGGATGCCGTTATGGCGGACACCCGGGCGATCCATCTTTGAATAAGAATAACGAAGTGGCTATTTCTACCGGAGAGAATTAATGAATTCCATTAACTTTCGAAGTAGGGGGAGACGGGAGAGTACGGCGACGTGCGCGCGATGCGGGTGGAATGACGCGCGACAGTGGGAAACAAAAATTCTCGGGAGACGCCGAAGGCGAGGGAAGAGGAATCTTGATAGGAATGTAGAATTCGTCGCTGTATGGAATTGTTTTTATAGACCGTGGTAAATTCCCTCCGTATTCCCTTTTGAGAGACATAAAACAATAGTAAAAAATGGAAATTCTCAAGCGACGTC
Source organism: Ceratina calcarata (assembly GCF_001652005.2). Taxonomy (NCBI): domain Eukaryota; kingdom Metazoa; phylum Arthropoda; class Insecta; order Hymenoptera; family Apidae; genus Ceratina; species Ceratina calcarata. The sequence goes on from NW_017143004.1 coordinate 117,006, forward strand.
ACGACGGAGAACAAACGAGAAGAGATAAATAATAGGAGGGAGAGATGGAGGAAGAATGACGCGCGTAGAACAGGAAAATTCACGCGCGAGGGATCCGTCCTATATTTCGCTGGCAAAGTGGTTCACCGTGCCACCACGGCGTAACCCTTGCTTCTGATATCGGAAATTCCGGATCGATGCGTGCACACCCTCGCACTATGTTTCGGCCGCCGAGCCAGCCCCGAGCCCATTTGGAACGCGCTTCGAGTGGTTCCTTTAAGGATCGACGCGGAACGTTTCCTGCGATTGTTCTCAGCTTCGCGCCGCGGAGATTACTACATAAAAACGGGGTCGCCCTCCTTCCTGCGTTTAGAGGAACGTATAACAAATACGAATACGCATTGATTCATGTCGATAAATCCTCCACATACAAGAAGAATTGGAAACATCATGACTAACTATTTACTATAATATTTGAATAGTTATATCTAGTTTTAGTGCTAGAAGATTGACGTATACGTACATCTATCGGAGGGGTAAAAATGACTAGTTCTCCAAATTGATAAATCATTTAAAGAGAGACAGATTTTGCTTGAACACTGTAAGAATTGTAGATCTGAATATTGCCACGATTTATGTCCATATAACGTGAGATTTGTCAGAGAAAATAGAACCATTTAACATTTTCTACCGGTGTACGTGTAGGCTCGTACGTTCTCCCATTATTAGAATCCAGTTAGTCTTATTCTTAGACACGCGAATTTCCAAACAAGCTAACACTAGAATTGTTAAGATTTCAAGGATCTCGAAATGACATCGCGTCGCGACGACAAGGCATTCTATAATTCGTTGTCGCTGGGAAAAGAGAATGGACGAGCGAGAGGAAAGGAATCCAGAAGGCAGCGAAAGTGGAAGAGAAAGAGATCAATAGGTATGTTCGCTCGTTCTAGATTCCGACCGAGCGAGCACTCGCAGCTTTCATCGAATTATAGCCGAGAGAATAAGCGGGGAAATTTAACGATTTCAAAGATTATCGCCTTTGTCAAAAATCGTTGGGATCTCAGTACAAAATGCACGAAGCGAAGGTGCGTAATGCATTTTAGCCTGACCATTGCAGTAATAGAAATCGTTTAATATAAAAGTGTTGCATAAATCGTTCGAATCGCGATTCATAAACGATAGTTGCGTTAGGCAGTTGCATACTGATTGACAGTTTCTCGTCGAAAGTCCAAAACACATTACTCACTTTCGTAGTTAGTTATAAGGGCTAAGGTTCTCTCTCAATAGAACTAGGATATACATATTCAGACTGGCAAGCTGAGAGCACGACTACTTATTATTAATTATCGTTGACTTATTGTACATTCCTCTACAAAATTCAATTTGTCATGCTAGCGTGACATCACTAGTAAGCCATATGAACAAAAATTGGTGTTATTCAATACGATTACCAAGAAAAGTATAATTATCAGAACAAAATCGAAATGAGCGATACTTGGGAAAAGTGGCTAAATCGAGAGGAAATTTTTAAATCGGAATTTTGTTAACCAGATTTACCTAACCCAGTTTTATTTAATAGCAAGTTTAATTATAAGTGTATGGGATTTTTTTAAGCAATGATAAAATGATCACGTGCATTTGTTGTTGTACACAGTTATAAACGTGTAACGTTAAAACGTTCAAAGAGTCGGCATGTTGATTCCGGGAAGGATCCCTTTGAAACGTCATTGACTTGGAGTGTACACGGGCCGGGAACATTTACTCAAAGGAGAGCGTCGCTTGTTATTCGTCAAGAGGGAAACGTATTCGTACGTTTAGCCGACACTCTCGCGCTGAATAAAATTCCATCCAAATTCCATTCGAGGCAAGAAGGACGACGCGATGCGACGACGTTCGGGTGTCTGACGAGTCTCGGCTTTCCGTTGCATAATGCGGTTCGAGGGCTTCCTTTCCGTGGAATGGAGACGAGTGCTCCCGTCAAACGCAAAGTAACTACCTCGTCTATCGATAAGATGTTACCTATAAATTGGAATCTTTACATTACCTACATAGCGCAATCGCTTTACCAGCATAACGTCTGACACTTAATACGTAATTAGTAACATCGAAAGAAAGGGAAAATAATGATAACTAAAAAGAGCTTTTAGCAATTTACTATGATTAGACTGCGAATTTTTATGTAAAATTATTGGAAATGAGTTAATATTTTATTTATTTAGTCATCCGTTCGTTTGGAGACTGAAGGGCTTCTGACTTACAAATCTTTTTATCTTTTGTTAATCATCCTGCATCCTTATTTTCACCACTTTCTACTCTTTTCCTTTCCAATCTACAGTTTCTTCCTTATTGTCTAAGTACTTAATTCACAAAAGACAAAAAAGTAATCGTAAGAAAATTATGTCCTTTTTGCATAACTTTTGCTTTGATTTCCAATTTAAAAAGAAATCCATGGAAATGGGTTAATAAATGAAACTCTTTTATCCCACTTTTTACTCTTACTTTATTCGAACTAAGAAGGACGTCTCCGCGCTATGAAAAACGCACTGAAAGTCAAGCAGAAGCTAATGCATTAAAGAAAGTTAGGAACCCATTTAGAGTGAACCCTGAGTGTAGACCCTGACCTTGAGTAGTGTTCATTACCCAGGCCTTTAAAAATAAAAAGTCATAGGCTTAATGGCCTCACATTAGAAATATGTTATGTTGTTAAGGGAAGAGTCGTTTTTGTGTATATATTATTAATTAATTCAACAAAATTAAAACTTGTAAGGTATGAATTTAAAAATTGATATTTAGTAACGATGTCCTTTAACTCTTTAAACATCGAACCATGCATTTTGCTATTGATACTTTATGCACGTTTGTCCCGCTATATAAATATTTTTACAATTTTTGCATATTTAATTTTTGGTAAGAACGCATAAAATCCACTTATGATTTCCACAACGAAATATTTAATTTCGTTGTTCTGGTTTATACATAAGCTAAAATGTAGAATACCTTTCAACAGGTGCTGCACTTTCTATTTATGTTAATATTCATACAATTGGAAACCTGTTTTAGCATAGGTAACGCAAATCGGTCGGTCCGCGTCGAGATCGCAGTATCGTCGAAATAGCTTCGACAGTTTTGGAAGCAGCGTAAGTGCCGCGGTTTCCGTCCTCACAAATGGACGCGACCGCGTAATAGCGAACGTTGACAAACGCTCGACAGTCGTCCGTTAAAACTCGTTGGCTATACAAATTTCATCAAAATCAATGCGTCCATTCGTATCGATGGGAAGGAGAGAGAATTTTGAACGATTCCCTTTAGATCATAAGTTTAGGCGTTTCAATTCATTAAACAGGGATCTATACAACTATAACGCATAAAACTCGCATTTGACTTGAAATTCATTCGACTGTTTGAAAATGTGACAAGATATTTTTCTGTTAGCAATACATGTGCTGATGTAAAGAACCACGTGTCACAATTTAAGAAGGATATTTTATTTATTTATAGAAGAAATGTATTTTTGTAATTTCTGGAGTTATAAAATGCGTACCTATAAAAGAAATTGGTTCAAAAAGCACGTGACGATGTAAGGAACCACATGTAACAATTTAGGGAATATGTATTTATTTATAAGATTTCCACAACGAAATATTTAATTTCGTTGTTCTGGTTTATACATAAGCTAAAATGTAGAATACCTTTCAACAGGTGCTGCACTTTCTATTTATGTTAATATTCATACAATTGGAAACCTGTTTTAGCATAGGTAACGCAAATCGGTCGGTCCGCGTCGAGATCGCAGTATCGTCGAAATAGCTTCGACAGTTTTGGAAGCAGCGTAAGTGCCGCGGTTTCCGTCCTCACAAATGGACGCGACCGCGTAATAGCGAACGTTGACAAACGCTCGACAGTCGTCCGTTAAAACTCGTTGGCTATACAAATTTCATCAAAATCAATGCGTCCATTCGTATCGATGGGAAGGAGAGAGAATTTTGAACGATTCCCTTTAGATCATAAGTTTAGGCGTTTCAATTCATTAAACAGGGATCTATACAACTATAACGCATAAAACTCGCATTTGACTTGAAATTCATTCGACTGTTTGAAAATGTGACAAGATATTTTTCTGTTAGCAATACATGTGCTGATGTAAAGAACCACGTGTCACAATTTAAGAAGGATATTTTATTTATTTATAGAAGAAATGTATTTTTGTAATTTCTGGAGTTATAAAATGCGTACCTATAAAAGAAATTGGTTCAAAAAGCACGTGACGATGTAAGGAACCACATGTAACAATTTAGGGAATATGTATTTATTTATAGAAGATCTTAGTAATTTCTGGAGTCTGTTGATAACGTAATATGACCATCGAAGAAAGTTGGTGGAATTAATGGACGTCGTTCGACGTACGATAAATTTTCTACGGAGCGGAAACTCGCGGGCTATTCGGAGAACTCCTGAATATACATATCGATCTCGCATAGACAAGTCTCTAATATTCGCATTTTCTATTCCAACGGAAACTCGGTTCTCGGTCCACTAAAGGACATGCAGATGCGGGAACGATCTACCAACGGTGCGCTTCACCGTCAGAGGAGCGAGAAGTATTTTTGGAATTCTTGAAACGCCGCCGAGAATCCAGCCCATCCATTATCCTCGATATTTTCAATTAAATCGAAATTGGATAGTGATTAACCACCTCGATCCGCGTATCTCCTTTACGGCAATTATGCGCACGAAAGGAACGAGGGGAGAAGCGATCGAAGTACAGGCGAAGAAGGCAGTATAGCGGAGAAGGAAGAAGATCGAAGAGCGAAAGAAACCGGAAGAGCAGCATGGGATGCGAAACGCGTGAGTGGAGAAAAGGTGAAAGAAGGTAGGAAGCGAGGGAGTGGAAGCGAAGAAGGGTGGCGGCTGGAAGGGTTGCCCGATACATAAGCAAGGTACATACGAGATATAGGGAGTCGGACACAGGTAAGGCAGGCGCGCACGCGCTCTCACCTATACATGCTCGGGGCGAGCCGTTGGTGGTCGCAGAGGGGGAGCGCGGGGCGGCTGCGTGCTCGAGGCTCGAGCGGCGCTCGCGCTCGCGCAATGTAGTCCCTCGGCTATCCTTCACGCGGGAGCATCGCCGTTTTGAAACATCCGCGACCTTCTCCCGTCGCGTCGCGTTGCAACGCGCGCTTTCCCTCGAAAACGTCAAAGTAACGGCACGCAACGAGACACCGGAAACGGGGCGACACCAAAAGGCCAGCGGACTCGGACCGATCAGTGATTCGCGTCGTTTCGTCGTTTGGAACCGTGTCGATCTGAACCTTGACAGCGAGAGGAATCATCACGATCTCGAAGTGAATGCACGATGCGGATCGAGGTTCGAAATGTGCTGCTGTGACGTTACCGGGGAATTGTGATTCTCAGTTCTAACCGAGTGCATTTAAGCCTAAAGTGTCCGCAATTGTCTCCCTCTTTCCTTGCATTCTCTCTTACGTACGTGTCATTCTTCATCCGAAGAAGTGTATCTGTACGATTGTGGACTTACACACGAGGCGATACAAATAGATTCCCGGGAGTACGTCTGTGTTCCGCGACAAAGACTGCGAATCGTGATCCTGGCTGATAGAGCCCGTATCTAACGCTGACCAGGACAAGGTGGTTTATGTGACGCGGGCTTACGCGCATTGTGCACTGCACTTTGATACATCGTACAACGCTCGGAACACTCGTCAGGATCGTTCCCACGCGGACTCGATCTTTGTCGTCGAACGCAATTAAAGATGTTAAAACCAAATTCTATCGTACTCGCAACTAGACTCAGTGTCGTCTGACAAGATAATTCAGTGTAATTCAAGACTTCTTGGAAACCTATTCGCTTCTACGTAGAACGCTCCGATTGTAGTTGCATTTTTCATCTGGAAATCAAAGGTGTTGGATCTGAGATCTTTTTTATGATCCACCTTCCTGGTGTCAAATGGTAAGATGTTCCCAGCGAGGAGCGACTTAGATTTAGTGTGAGACGTTTAAGACGCGTTGGGAACCTGTTCGCTGGCTCGTATTCAAAGCCAGACACAGGGAGGTCCTGGACTAAGTTGGAAGTCGAACTTCTGCCGAGCGATTGGCCGAGTCCGCGTATAAAAGACTCGTGACAGTGGTTTGTGAACGAAACTAGGTGACGTACGGTTATCGCGTTCAGTGGCTCGATCGAACTTGGCACGAATATCCTCCAGCCGCTCCCTCGATTCACGCTGAATGGGACGAGCAAGATTTCCGGGAACGACCGGGTACTCCTCGACGCGACTCAGGAATTTCTTTGATCCTCCGACATATCCCGTGGAACGTCTCAACGAAACAACGACAATTACGGAAATTGAACTACAACGCGGAGAAACGTCGAAAGAAACGTAAGAAGATTTCTCTCGCAGGGACGAAATCTATTACCCACGAGATTCTCTGGCTTCGATCAATTTCATTATTTCAGCGGAGTTAAAAGAAAGTTTCACGTCCAATAAAAGAGGAAGAGTTCCCGGTCGCTCAAAGAGAGGAACGCTCCGCCGGTCTTAAATAGAGACAATTGTCAGGTGTTCCAGAGGAAATCCTCTGGCTTTAATTAATATCGTTACTCGAGTGGAACCTGGAAATTATCGGGATGTGAATAAAGAACATCCACGAACAGCGAACGACTGGAAGTGTTATGAGAGAGTGAAGAAATTGGTTTTCGAGGCGCCGATAGGAAGCGAATGCGGCACGCGCGTGAACTCGAGTGCTTTTTACGCGACGACTGCTAAGATAGGGTCGGTCCCGTGTGGAGACCTTCTCGAGTCTCGGGGGATGTTCAAGTTAAAAAAGGTGTCGGCGGATCAGGGACGATCGTCAACCCCTGTTTATTCTCCAGTTTCTGTGATTCCGTTCTACTTGCTACTACAACGGTGTGGAAAGTCTTTACCTCGCATTCTCATCCCTCCTCTCACACTAACAAATGAGAGAATGAATTTGCTGAGTCAGTGTTTCTTTACGCTTTCTTGAGTTTATTTATAGATTATTATACGACCTGTTCTATCTTTACTAACGAATTTATAATTTCGCTATTATAATCATTTTTGTATAATTAATCTTATCAGTTTCTCGGCACTTTTTTATTCAAAATTTCCTATTGTCTTATCATACAGAACAACCTATGTCAAAGTCCGACAATTTTAAAAGGCAATTAGTTTGGAGGAAACCACCGCGAGGAGGAATGATCGATGAAACGTCTGGCGGTTCGAGAAAATTACTATAACGAGTCTCGCCTAATGCATCAGGAACAAGGTTTGCGGTAGGGAACGCTGCGCGAAGCACGAAGTCGTCCGCACGATTCCGGTGTTCCCACTTCGCCGAGCGATCTTAGGGCAGCGCAAACTGCTAACGCGCTGACGAAATACTCCCCGCCGTTAATTACATTCATTAGCGGTTCTCGCGCGCGCTACAACGCTGCAGCCGTCGCGTTCGGGTTACATTTTCCCCGGCTTGCAGGGAATAGCTCGGCCGCGAATTCCACCCCTTCGTACTTATCCGTATCCGAACCCGACGCGAGCAGCGAGGGTTTTTGTTTTTCGGGAGGAGAGAGAGAGAGAGAGAGAGAGAGATAGAGAGAAAGAGGTAGGGAGGAGGGATGAAAAGCGAGGCGAACGGGAAAGAAGAAAAAAAAGTAGCGAACTCGGTCAAGTTGGAGCGTTGAAACCGCACAGTGCAACGAGAACGACTTTGTTATTTATTTATTTAATCGCTTCATTTCGGTTGATTCTCCTCCTTCCAGCGGTGCTCGCGAGTGAACGAGCCGAGTCAGTGACGATCCGAGCCAACTTATCGTCGATAGATAACGGGAGATCATGACGCTCTAGTCAGTCTAGTCGAATGGGAAGAAGTGTGTCAGTGCGCGATTCAATCGAGTCTTCACGAGGATGATCACGTGAAATGACAACAATCCGATCGTGAGACTGTCGACGTTAGCGTACTCCCATCAAGGATGCGTGATACAGTGAGATGACTGAGACGCGTGTGAGATAGTATTATCAATATGTGAAGGAACCTCGCCGAGGATAAGCGATGTCTACTTCTCTTCCCATACTTGTCTGTTTTATCATTTCTTTTGGTAAGTGCCGATTCGATTAAGAGCTATAAGAAATACTTGATTCAATCCACGAAAGGCTTTCACTTAATCATCACGTTAAAACGTCGTCAATAATCGTAAAAAGGAAATTAGTTTTTAGCAAATTTAGAAAGAATAAAATTTTGTAGATTTTATATGATAAATTTAATGACAATTAACATTCGTTGAGTTCAGAACGGGTTGTTAGGAAATTAACACGCACCTTCCCGTAATTGTTTCCCAGGCTGCTCTGTTTCACAGCTTCTGCCCGTGATAATTGTATGTATGTAGAACCGAAACAACGTGTTTCGTACCGGGCGTATTATAACAACGCGGTCCCGTCGAAATTTCTACGAAAAGACGGTCAACTCGGCGAGCAACGCGCGCGGAATAATTGGGGCAAGTTTATTATTACGCGAATCGACGAACAAGAAACGGGGATTTCAATAATACTTCGGGAGTGTTCACCGCAACGAAGTTACTCGGAAGGAGGGTGCATTTCCGCAAAATATTTGCATTTCAAATTTCCACGCAATCAAGCAATTTAAGATTCATACAAACAGAATTGAACAGCCGCGTCCCGTCTTGCATCGTTATCCGTTTTGTTCGAGTTATTAACTACCTACGCCTGCTTCTCTCAATCTTTCTATCGTCAGTATAAATATTCGTACATCAATTGGTCATTGCAAAAATTTTTTTAAGAAGTAATCTGATGCCATAGATAAAAAATTACTATGGTTGACGTCGAAGCCAAGGAACTATACGCTTTTAAAATTTAATTAATCTTAAACAATTTGGACGCGCCCGAGTTGTTCTTTTGGTCCAACATGGCGAAGACGTACCATCCACCGTTTGAATTGCAAATCGATCGTTTTTCTCCCGAGTGACCCGGCACCTTGTATTATTCATGATATGTATTTCCTACCCGAGCACTTTGACGCAACGTTTCAGGCTGGGCGCGAGCCCATATACGTGTCAGGATGGAGCTCGTATATCTTCCAGTTTGATTGAATTTGATGAACTTCGAACCAGCTGATAGAAGAACGGCGAAAGAACATAGCAAACGCGTCACAGCTCCCAATCGCTTTATTCAACTTTCCGACGTACTTACCCTTTATTTCCATCCCTCGTTATTAAGGGCGAACAAATTCTGACGTGACAGGTGCTTATGCGATTTAACAAGACAGTGTTAATGATTTTCATTTATTTTTTTAATCACTGGCTTAGTTTACTTGTCTTGCTCCTATTTCAATTTATGATTTTCATTATAATGGAAACATATTCAAGTACATTGCTGTCGCTACGAATTGAAAGATAAAAATGAACAGTCTAAACTTGTCTTGAAGACATAATTTAGATTTCCGACGTCCAGCCATCTATTCCCATCCCTCGTTACTAAGAGGTAACAAATTCTGACGTGACAGCTATTTACGTGAACGAGGCAGTGTTAATCATTGTCATTTATCTTTCGAATTACTGTCTTACAATTAGTTCACTTGTCTTACTCCTTTTCCAATTTATGCTTTTCACTTGAAATACATTGAAGTTTATTGCTGAATCAATGTAAACGATCTTGTCTTAAAGATTTAATTCGAATTGAGAGACAAAAAAATAGCTACAGTTTCCCATTATGTTTGTTCGTACACGCTTTGAGTAAATAAGTACAGTTTTTGCCTAATGCATTCACCTTTGTTGAACATTTTTCACATTACACAATCGTTAGGATTGACCTAAGAGAGAGTAAACTTGCTTTTATTTTGCGTCAAAAAAAGAGGGAGAGAAAGATGGTGCGATTTAACGCACAAATAATTTCTCGCTCGACTTCCGTCGCGTCCTCTCTTTTTCTTCCCTCGGCTAACATTCTCTCTCGGGAGAGGAGGTTCAGTGAAAAGTTACAATGGTTCTTCCTTGCGAGCGAACCATGAGCCTGAGAGAAAAATGCAAACACTTCCCATTATTCGATGGTCGCCACGTGGAGATTTTGAGATCATCGCAATTACTCATTGACTCCAATTCTACGTGGCCCCACACTGCCTGCACAGATTGAAAACAATAATAATTGTTTTATGCATTTTGTACAAGAAAATCACATTATAAATCATTGTATCATAATCAATATTATATCATAATCAAATCATTGTATATTAATCAAATTCATTGACGTCATTTGTTTTTAATATAAATTATACCAAATTAGGATAACAGAGAAAAGTTGGAAATATATAATATAAGCATGATTTATATATGATATATACATATATATACATAGTCAACTACAAATTCGATGTAGAAGTCGTAAAAAATTTTTGCTGCACGCAAAGCAGCTACGTGCCTCTATTTCCCTATGACAGATAAGGCAACTCCAATTTGAAGTAAAATCCTCAATCAGATCTGTACTGGGGAACAGCTAGTCGACGTACACAATCGCGGGGGGTACTGGAGTATCTCCGTTGTGATTTAATGTAATTGAACTTATCCGGGAAAAGACAGGTTCGACTATTTCTTCACGACTTTATCTCTGATGCTATGCGATGCGGCGCGGCGCTTCGTTTCGCTGGGAAATTGGCCCGTCGCGTCGTGCTTCTATTCGCTCTTGTTCGCCGCCGCTTGTTTGTCTATTATAACACGGTTGCGTGATGGTACGTGCACACGCACGAACGTACGTACGTAACCCGAAAACAAAGCATCACGCTAGAAATCTCTTGAGGTCAATGTCCTCCGCCGTTCGATTCAATCGTGAAATAGAACGAATCCTCAAAGATTGTACGATGGTAACATAGAATTGCGTGGCAAACAGGAAATACAGGCTGTCCCAAAAAAATGTGTATACACTTTAATCCTATAGTCGGTGTTTATTAAAATATATTTCACTGTCAAAATCTAATAGAATCTATAGACATTATTTAATTAATAAAAATAAAATACATTATTTTGGGACACCTTGTATGCAATTTATTGGAAAATTGCATTAACGAGGAGAATTACTTTTCCATTGTATCGAATGTTACAAGTATTCTTCAACGTTAGGATGATAGGATATAATAACGGTAATTGACAACAAATTGCTGGATTCAATCTATCAAGCTTGATACATAAAATCTATGTATGAAAATCACAGGAAGTACGTAAATTAGCGATGTACAAGTAAACAGTAAAGAGAGTAATTGAAAAGAAGAGGATCGCTGATACATTCGGTAACAATCGTCTTATTCAATCCGGTCGTGGATTATAGGGACAATGAAATCACGAATTCACTTTGATTGCTCGGTCCTGAGGCGAATCGGGAGCAGCGAACCGATATAAACCTATAGAAGCGTTCGTAGGAGTATCATGGTCGATCGCGGAATGGTATTCGTAATTAATACATTACGTCGTGAAACGACGGGACGCGTTGTATCGACTCGAGACACGCATAATACCGTTTCGTGTTTCCGTCGGATTTCGGATCACTTGGCTGACCTAACTACGACCGAGACTACTAGTCGTCTCGAATAGCCGTGCCGCGGCCGCGTTGACGAAAATAATGATCCCGATATGATACAAAGAGCGTCTGGATTAAAACTTCTCTGGTAGACCGTGTGCGATTGATATCGATTTCCTGTTCCAAGTATAGAAGTCAGAAATCAATTTCCCTGTATATACAAGTAATTTATAAGTAATTTGAAAACGAGATAAATAATTGTCTTTGTATTAAGTTCAATCATATTGATGAAATGTTGCTCATGTCCACCTCGTACTGTCTTAAGCGCCAATCGGTGGCATCTTATATTAGACTTCGACGATCAGCCACTTCTGACAGTCATAGAAGAGGACGAGAACATAATAAGATAGTTATTGAAGTCGAGGTATGCTCCAGAATATTTATTTGCAGAATATATATATCCAGAATATAATTGCACAAAATTATTGGTTGAAGTATAACACTTTGTACTCTTCATTAGAGAAAAGTATCTCACATCGGAAACCGATTTTTGGAACTACATTTTTATTTGATAACTGCAACAGTAATACTGAAGAGCATCTTAACACGCGTTCATTTAAATGATTGAAAAATATTTGATTTAGTCACGGGTCCTTCCATGCTATAACAATGTACCATCGATATCAACAATTAAACCGCCCTCGGTAATTCCCCGAGGAACGACGAGAGTAGGTAGTGTCAAGTGGTCGATTTCGTCTACGTTGACGAGCCACAGTCAGCCCCTGTGTGTTGGTCTTTTTCGACGAGAGCAACCCGAGTCGAATCGAGCGGTCCGTTTGCTTTTCATTACTCAGGGTACTTGGTTCCCACCCCGGTCCATAGCTGGCGAACGATACAGCTTGATTGACGTTTTGGCTAATTTTCATTTTCTCCGAACTCCACGTCAACGGCCCTGCTCCCATGGCATCAGGGCGTGGCGCGGCGCGATGCAGGTAACACAGAGATTCTGAACGGATTATCGCGCGACCGCTTGCTAGATGTTATAGGTGACTATTATCGCGCGAGCGTCGAATTCTATACGCGATCGTGATTTCATCGTTGATTGAATTCCATTCCCTATTAGTCCGATTGGAATTAGGTATTGTCGATGGCAACGTCGACGTGTATGATGCCTTTTGATGTCGGCCGGTTATACGTATCGATGATGTACAAAGCGGGCCGATAGCTTATGTTGTTTCCTTTTGCATGTCGCACGCGTGAGAAATTGCTCGATTTATGTTCATATTTCGTCTGAGTCACGATTCGATTTTTATCCCATTAGGTGATAAGCGTACGATATCGAGGCTTGAATCCTCCGGAGAACGTACTGACCTATTTGGTAGATAATAAAACGGTGTTAGAAAAGTATTATGGATACGTGCGCGTCTGTAATAATGTAGGGGTGAACTCGGTGCTCGGAGCGTAACACGTTAGACGCTTTCAAGAAAATGCGAGACACATTTTCTTTTCGAGATACAAGAAATTCGATTTAAGGATACACACACACACACATATCAGGTACCGCGCGTACACAAGTCCCGACTGGGCTAAAACCAGCTTTGCAAAATGGATCTAAGTCGAGACAGGTGCTTTTAAATGATCGTTAGACGCTGCTTTTATATAACCTACGCGGAAACACAAATAGGCTTTTTCCGTAGATTCTAGTTTATTTTATAGCTGATCATTTTTCTGGAAAAATTGTATTTTATGCTTGTACTGATATTTCAGTAATTTCTCAAATTACTTATAGAG
>NW_017143004.1:130850-141040 GCF_001652005.2 Ceratina calcarata
GCAATTTCTCAAATTACGTATGGATTGAATTAATAAAACGATACGTCAATTTATTAAATTTCATCAGTAACAGAATATGTGAAATATCTTATTTCATTTATAATCAATTATTGTATATTGTATTGTATTTCTATTAATTCATCCTGTGTAATACTACAAGCTGTTATGAGATCTTGCATAATTTTTATTATTTTCTGTTTTAATTAATCCCATTTTTGTTTTGGTTATTAATTATAGATATAAGATTGCATTATATCTATACCCATTATGAAAAGGGCAATCTGCCCGTATAATTAAATAAATAAATATTAAGACAGATTATAAAAACAAGAAAAAGTGAGTTATTATTTTTACCCTAACTGCAGTTGAGCAAGACCATATATATAATTAAATAAATAAATAGCAGGACAGATTATAAAAATGAGGAAAATTTATTATTTTTCACCTAACGGCAGATGAACGAAAACAGATATTTATGTGATTCATCACGAACGATCTCGCGGAAAGTTTGAACAGGGATTCATAGCCGGGCCAACTAGTTCGTTTTATGTTTTCGATCCATTCGAGTTCGGTCGTTTTCAATTGTTCGCGTCGTCCGTTACGAAAGTTCTTCGGCAGGCGTTACCCTGGATCGGAATCGAACCGCAGATGCGCTCGAACATCATAAGAGCGGAAAAGTTGCGAAAGTTCGACGATCGGTGAAACGTCACGCGTCGCGCGAGACAATACACGAGCAGCGCGACGCGACAAGACGAGGAATCGTCCCGTTCGGTGATTGATGCGACGTTTATAGTGTCGTCGAGGCGGATACGATACTAGCGTTGTCGACAGACAGGTCGATGAATCTTCGCCATGAAACGTTTGCTGCTTTTCATAGACTTAAAGGCGAAGATAGATCCGCATACTGTTTTGTGTTGTAAAATGAAAATCGAAATGAAACGCATTTCCTCGATCTGTTTGAGACTGTAAAGGTAAAAGTTATAAGGTTGAATCGCACAGGAACAAGGAGTAGAATGATTGCAGGAATTTTAAGTTGCACTAAGTAGATTTTATTTTTATACCTGGTACGAATTCACAGACGAACGGAAGTGTTCTGACTTTGGTTCAGTTTTAGACGTATAAAGAAAAATCTCAGGGAAAGCGGAGAAATAAAGGGGATGGTTATGAGTAGGGACTGAAGAAAGGTCAAGGATGGCGAAAGGAACGAAAACATGGGTTGGAGAAGGGTCAGTTCAAATCTATGGCTAATACACTGGCTCAAAAGAGTATTGTCACACCTTTTAAAAACTATTTTAATATTCAACCAAACAACATAATTTTTTATGTAAGTCTAGAAGACTTAGTTTACTACGTAATTTGTAAAAAAGATTTGTTCAACATTTTTAATGGTTGGAATCCCGAAGAAAAAAGGAGGGATGGAAGTTAGTAGCACAGAAAGGACACTTGCGCAATCGAGGACAAGGGATATTAAAATACTTCCTGTCATGTGAGGAATACAAAAGGGGAACTGGGTGGAAGCTGAATTGTTAATAGGGAATAAATACGACGAGTGACACTACTGGAACTTCATCTCGAGGGAGGAAAAAATTCGACGTCGCGGGATGGTTGAATAAGTAATTGGTGCGAAGCCAGAAAAGTTTCCCGAAGAGAACAAGCTCCTTCGGATGACACGAATTTTCTTCGTTCAGTCACCAAGCGGACCGTCACGTCGGCTGTCATCCCGGTTACCGGGAGTTCCGAGGGACAGTCGGCATCAAATATACATTCGATAAGAAAATAAATCTTGCTCTTGGCAATATCGCCCAATGTCTGCAGAAGTTTACATGCCAAAACTGCCATTGTAAATAAGTTATAAAAAAAAATCTCCGGGATCGGAGTTACCGGTCGTGAATTCCGCGACCAAAATTTTCAACGAAGTTGAATAAAATATCTTGACAGACTGGTTTCTCAGCTAGATTTTAACGTCGGTAAGTTTGTAAGTTCTGGACGCGAGGAGACCGAATAACTTCGCCGGCTTTATAATTATTTGAACATCGGGAGCTGGTACCTGGCTGTTTGTCACGGCTAGCTACAAGGGAGGTTTTCCTCGACAGTGAACGACGCCGGACGGTTCGGACGTTCACCGCAAAACTGTATTTCATTTCGCCCCACCCCTCCCATTTTCATTATCTCCTTCCATTCGAATCCGTCGACCATTCATTTTACGAACTCGCTCGATCAACCTCCACCTCTCATCGACTTTTTATCTTGCTCCGTTCCATCTTTATTTTGTCCTTCGTCCCCGATGCTTAATTAGCCACAAACGAAAATTGTTATCCGTGACTAATTTCCTCGGAGCAATGATATTTTTTGTATTCTGCAGTATAGAGATACTTAAACGATTTAAGGGCTATTCTAATCAGTAAGACACTCCAATTGCAACAGAAGTAATTTTGACAGTGCTCTTGACGAAGAGATTAGTTTATCATGATTTGTGTTACAAGAATATCACTTGACCAATTAAAAACTCAACATTTCTATTCACTATCTTTGAATAGACTATTTAAGATCAATAATAATAAAAACTCTGTTTCGGATACGACTGAGCATCTAATAACTGCTTTAAACGAATTTAATAACACAGGGATATTATAGATATACAGGTATATACATGCATTTAATTATTTTCCACGAACGGAGCGTTCCGATAAAGATCCGGAAACGGGAGCGAAAGGACAGGGTCCGAGGCGATGAACAAAGATGGATTACCAGATAGATTCGAGCGCGAAATTAATTTCCGGCCCCGTCCGTCGAATTATAGATTATCCGATACTCGACTGCGAACTTGTCTGACCCCTTTTCCCCCGACGAGAAAAAAGTCGTTCAGGTACAAGCTACTCTGCTTGAACTCTCGGTTACTCGGTTCAAGAAAAAACAAACGAAACTAATCCATTCCTCGATGCGCGATGCACTGCTCCCTAACGGTCTCTGCATACATCGGGTTTTTGTCGCGCAAATCTGCGATCGTACGCTCGTCTCCGTTTGTTTAGAGCCAAAGGCATACACACGATCGTAGTAGAGCGTCTAAAATGGAACACGAATTTATCCTACCTTCATTTGCGATTTTTTACGTGTTATATAGGATCCGATATGATTTAAGTTTAAGAAGAAACAAATTATTTATGCAGTGTTAATTAATAAGAAATTAAATCAACACGGGCAGAGACTGGTCGATGTGGCTAATTTTCTGTTTATATCAGCCGTGGCCACCGAAAATGCAAACGAGCTGAGAAAGAGCGACTCGTTCCAACGAAATCCGGCGTGAAATGGATTCGCCAGGATCGTTTTCACGTCTCCTCGGTTTTGTCTCCGCTTCGTCCCACTTCGAATCACGATTGGGAAGCTGCGGAATAAAGTTTACCGAGGATCTGGTCGAATCGGTCGTTGGAAAAGACGCGCAGGTTGGAATATTTTTAAGACGACTATTTCTCCCAATTAAGCTTGTAAAAAAAGCTCGGGACATGTGATGTCGCTCTGGAAATGCTTAAAACGTTCCTTGAATCGGTGATTCACTGCGTTTTAATAAAGTAGATCTTCCCTTTTTAAATATGTAGATCAACCAATAATTGAATATCGACATTATTAGATAAAATAATATATACAGCATAAATAAATATGATGAGCAACGTGAAAGAAATGATTTTAATGCAAAATAAAACATTTACAGTATCAGTTAAAAAAATCTGTTGTAACACGTAGACCTTTATCATGTGAACATTGCAATAGGCGCTCATGTTTTAACATTTTCTATATTTTCCTATATGGCAAACATTGTTTATATTCACTGTCAATAAAACTTTTCAATAAATACATAAAATGTAGAAACTATACATTCACTAAGTTCTTACTTTTCTATATGTAATAATATTGCATGAAAATTGTACTAACGAGCTGTACTAAGTACCCACTCTGGAAATGGTACATAGTTCGCGGGAACGGGATGAGATGTCCTTTGAAAACGTGCAGGAATTTTCTTCACGCGGACGAGCGTTCTTGACTCCAATTAGGTATAGGGAAACTGTCGGGTGATTTTTAATAGAGCGTCGCGTCGAGCTCCAATTTCATCGATCCTATCGGAAAGCTATTTATTCGATGATTAACGAACGAACGAAGCTACGAACTTTGAAAAGTTGTTACCCGTACACGAGTTGCAAGCGTTGCTGCTAGCAGATATCCGTCCACGCCGCGTTGAAGCGCTTTCAACAGGAGACTAGTTACTAGTTACGTCGGGCTGAATGCGTGCATCCACCCGTTTATAAAGCTCATTAATTCTCCTACTCTTTCGCCTCCCCCTCCGACGGCTAACTTTCGCCTTTGTTTTTTTACTCTAACGAAATTATTAAGCGTACAGGGGAGCATAATGAATGAATTTGTTCAGAACCCGGCTATTCACTTGTTCACTGTCAAATTATTGTTCTAGCATTTTCTCTCCTAATTACATCTACTATTAATTATTAAAGGAACTTGCGACGAATTTACTTCTATAAAATGTGCATCAAGTACCGTAGTGTCGACCACGAGATCATATTAAGTGATAGTTAAAAATAAAATTTGAATTCCATTCGTAAATGGATTTATCAATTTAATTTATATTTCTCGTTCTCTCATGTTCGCCGAATTAAACACATCATTACATTTTTATTAAAAATTGATCCTATTATGTCTGCGTGCCTGCGTGAAAGCACGTGAATTCGCGGTATGCGATTCTGTTTAGCGACGATAATATTTTAATTTCGTTTGATCGATAATATTATACATTAGCGATTCGTGTATAAAGCATAGAGTTAGAGACAATCTGTCATCCTGTTTATGTCAAATTAGTATTTAAAAAGAATAGAAAATCTTCTTCATTAATAAAACCCAACAATTCTATTGAAGATATATAATTTATTTTATTAAAATGTTCCATACTTCAAAAACTGCTAGATAAGAGAACTATCGTAGATAAGTAGTATGAGTATTTTGGACTGCATGAAAGAGTCTGGTATTTCGTCGGAAAATAGAAAGGAGAAGGAAACGAGACGCGTATCGTGTTCCCTCCGCGGAATCAATGGCTGGGAAGAGGAAAAGCGCGGGTGTATCTTAGACGGTGCTTAGGGTGAACTCGTCTTAACCACTTCACGCAGGCAGTGGAGTGGGACGGGATGAAAAGCTCCGAAGCGTAGTCTACGAGCAGCACGGTCTCGTAAACTAACGAAAGAGAATTTCACCTACTGTGAAAGTGCTTCTCCACACGCGAACGATTCTGAAGTGCAATCGCGAAGAAAAAGATCGTCTCGCGTGGCATTCTTGTCCACGTTTCAACCTCGTCCAGGTTCCCTTTGAACCCGTTATGCTGCCACCGCCGCCGCGGCCGTGCCCGAGCCTCTCGATTTCCGCTTTCGAACCTTTCACCGGATTTCGGATATCGAATCCGCGATTACGCTCGCTTGTTTTTCCTTCCCATTTCTTTTACAGAAAAACAAATGGATTCCGTTCGCGTCCCCTCACGACCGATCGAAGCCCCATTGTCCGTTTCAATTTCCTTTCGATTCCTTCCATTGATTTTTCATTCGTCCATTGATCAGTTTCAAGTGAAGTTACAATTAGTTTGAAAGAAACTGAACCGAGTCAATGGTGCAAATCAATCCTCCAGGATGAAACTAACTTTTATTTCTAAATACTCTACGTATTTCAATTTGACAAATGAACTGAGAAATATACTATAATTTGATAGTTTCATAAATACTTGTACAATTTGCGTGATACTCGCGATTCACCGATGCTGCAAACAATCGACTGTTAAATCGACTAGTTAAGTTTTTCCGACAGTGAATTTTCCTCTTCATAAAGAGTAAATTATATAGATCACAAAAATATTTATCAATCTATTAAATTTTAATATATGTACAACTCATTTATGGAACAAAACATCTGTATGTATACATACGTAATATAAAATAATAGGTATCATTTATAAAATAAAATACATAGGTATAAAATAAAATATGTATGCACATAAATACATATAAAATTGAATACCTACGTATTTTATTTTATAAATGAACTACAAAACGTATAAAAATTTGATAGTTTGACAAATATTTTTGCTACTCTACAATTTGCTGCCGTTTGACGGAAATTTTTTGTCGGGTTTGACCAACCGATTGATTGTTTGCAGCATCGATGAATCGCGACGACGACGGAGCCAGCAATTTGCGGATGCTCGCGAAACAAATTTGTAGAAGGGTCGCGGAACAGCGCGCGTCGACGTTCGTTCGGTGAAATAGATGAAATTATGCGTATTTGCGCGGACAATTGAGCGTCATAGAGAAAAAAAGGGCGGTGAGGGAGGAGGGTTAGAGGGGGGGAAAAAAATGTTTTCAACGAATGCGGTCGGTGCTCGTTATAGGTGCATTCAGCGTTTCATTCGCGGACATTCGAAACAGTTTCATGCGTATGATCGCGTCCGCGTCCAGACAGAAAATTGTAACGCGCGAGTATGGAAAGACCGGTTGCAGTCGAAATAAAAACTAAACAAGAGACGCAATTTTCGAGATCCCTTGAAAAACAAATAGTCAGATCCGATTGAATCGGACGCTTGCGAAGAACGGGACAAAGGACAGGCCGCTTCTGCTTACGCGCTTCCGTTTGCTTCCGTTTCAAATTGTTAGTATCTCGTCTCTTGTTTCGTTTTTGTTCTCACTTTTTGCTCGATCCGTGGAAAATCTAATCGTTTCACGCAGGCCGCAAACAACTAAAAAAATTAAACAAAAAAGATTGGAACAACGTGGTGGTATAAAACAATGTGGAATGGAAAGCGCAAAAGTTTGCTGAAGCTTCGTTCCATGAGTTAAAACGATCCAATTCGCCGGGGCAAACTTTTTTTTAGAAACGCATTTTAATTTCTTCAAAAGTTCATTCGGCTTTCGAAAGCGTCCCAGATCCCCATAGGCGTCGTCTTTGCACAACCCCTCTAGAGATCACTTAACCGAATGGCTAGCCAGTGAGCCTCGGTATTATTCAATTTCAAACCGCCTGTTTTTTCCTCGTCCAACTTTCACCTGACACACTTATAGTATTAAATGTACGAAGTGCAATTTTATTCTACACTCAATACTAATTAGGTGTATATGTTATAATTTAATTTAATATTAGGAAGCAATGCCCTTCTGATTTTATTTATTTATTATTAATATATTTAAACAATAAATTGTTTTATCAAGATTTTAACCAGAAGGTTAATTTTCAATTTAACAATTAAGTCAGGGCAAGATATAAAATCATTGATAATTATCTTATAAGCAAAAGAGATACCTAAGGCTTCCCTTCTGATTTCTAATATGCTAAATTAATTAGGTTCGGCAAGAGTACAGTCATAGTTGTGACAAGTTAAGAGAATGGGGTTATCCTTATGAGACGCAAAGAGCTATAAGAATTTATGTTGAAATTTTTCGAGAAATTATTATTTTTAGATAAATTAGATTTTGTGATATAAGTCTAATAAGACAAATGAGAACTGAATCATTATTTCTATATTTTACGATACAACATTTCTGTTAATTTCTTATCTTCAATGATGTTAAATGTATAATTCCAGGTGGTATAGCGTCATGTGTAAGAAATTTCCGCACCGACTTTCTGGAGGAATGGCCGACCCCAGGCACGGGACCTCACTTCGACACCACGATGCAGTCGAACTTCACCGGACTCGTGGGCAAGCCAGTGCACCTCGTATGCAAAGTGAAGAACCTCGGAAATCGAACGGTGAGTCCACCGGCGTTTATATGATAACCACGTCGAGAAACGAACAATGAAATTCCACGGATTAATTAATTCAATCATACCCCCATTTGCAAATACCATGATACTTGGTTTTATGCGGGAGCATGCAACGCGTATCTCCGGTAGTCACGTCGCGCGGTTTAATCCGCTAATTGAGCCTCGTCGGTTACGGTACGCGATATCGTGATGGTGAATGCTCGTTCGAGGCAGAGACAGTTGTCAAGTTTCAAAGCCGTACACGCGCATTATAGGCTGGTAGTTACGATATGTTTAGCCGAAGCAGCTAAGAACCTCGCTGTGTTAATATGCCGGCAACGATAATGGCGGGTCTTCATTAGTAGGCGTACAGCGACCGCGAGTTAATCAAAAGCAGTTTGACTTCGGCTTAGAGCTTCCTGATGGAAAGCAATTACAATAGCCGCTGACTCGGTCTCACTTGCTACGCCCGGGACTCTCGATTTCCACCATCGGGCGAAAGTTTGGGGTAACCGATGACTCGAGATCGTCCAACGACGATTAAATCGTAACTAGTATATTAAGTAGTACGTATATATACATTCCAGATTTTCGTTAAACAATCACTAAAAGAATATACAATATCCGCGTTGAACGAAATGAAATTGCGAGAACTTTACTAATTCGGGAACTTTTTAATGGATTCGTTTCTTTATACGATGGCACGATAAATTCATTTTCAATAACGGTGCCGCGCTCTCGTCTAGAATGTAAAAGTTTCGACGGGAGATAAACGCGAAATTGTTCAAATATTGGCGAAACGAAGTACATAACAGAAAATTCGATTCGAGTCAGCGCAGGTGTTCCCTCTAAAAATAATCGAGGCTTTGAAATATTCCTGTTATTTTCGTTTTCAATCTCGTTAAAATCTCGAGGTAGGGTGCGGCGCAATTCCGGATGGATAAAAACGGGGAAGGAGTGAAATAAGTGTATCGACACAATTCTCGTAAATGCGATACTCAATTCTGAAATTAATTAATTCCAATTTTGAATATGATTAACGTACATTGTATAGCTACTCGAGTGCAGTATAATAATGTACAGTGCGAACAAAATACTATATTAAAATAGTCGGATTTGTGAATTTAGTCGTTTTGTATTGACTATCGCCGGAATGTTAATAATAATTAATTTCATTTTCTATGTTTATGGTAACAGCAGAAAAATAATAATGATCACAAATGTACATGTGCATTCTTACATATGTGACAACAATATCTGATTTGAATTATTGTAATATTCTCTGTATAAATCTCTATATAAATGCAGGAATATAAAAGCATATTTTTTATATTTGAAATTTGTTTTTTTAACAATTTGTTTTATATTTTGATCAATTATATTCTTGATATTGTACGTAAGTTATACATGAGTAATACAATTATCATCATTTTAAGGTGCATAATTTTACTTCTTTTAATTCGCTTTAAATAAGAGTGTAAGTAGTTATTCGGGTAACGCGAGCGCGACTCGGTTACTCTTATTTGTACATAAAGATCGCCGAGCCCTTATTTTTTCGAGATCCATTCATCTCCCTTATGGATCCCAATTTTCTCCGCTGTCTACCTTCACGGTAAGAGCCTGTAATCCCCGGGAGCGTCAATGGAACTCCGGAAGCCTTAAGACGAGCGTCTGGGAGCGCAGCATTCTTCGCGCAAACAACGGCGCAAACCTCGCCGCGTTAAACCCATTTCGAGAGCACAAGCATTCTCCCAAATGCTCTCGAGTAATAATTCCGTTGGTCATGAAATAGAAACGATTTACGTTCGATTAAAAACATATTAAATCACTCCGAAGTCCTTTCGATTGACCTCCCGATTTTATTGTTCTTGTTATTTTTTATAACAATATTAAATTTTATTATCGCCTGACTTTTATTAATGTAGCAATAAATTATTAAATATTACGATGCTCTCGTTTATTGGGCGAATTTTTAAATGTTCAGAAAGGGACTTACTGCTCTTTGCTAAAACTTAAAAGCACAGATCTCTACAAAAATTTATGTCTAGTCATCTGTATGCAGGTGTACACCAGTTGCATAGTAGAGAGAGAGAGAGAGAGAACCTAAGAAGATCAAGACTTGTAAGCCTCAGACCAACTCTAAGTAGAATAGTGGTTCTTTAGTCAGACGTTCCGTGACATAACTGTACATACATACATTTGTATGTATGCACGTACGACGCGGAACTTTGAACTTTAAATTGTCGAATTTAAACGAACTCAGATTTAATAAAATTAAGACTTAAACTGTTCCTAATTCTCTTATGTATAAATTAGAATATATTCTATTTTAAAGATGATTTATTAGGCGTCCTTGTGAAGTCAATGACTCAATGCAAAGTATTTTCGTCTCCATCTAAATTTTGATTTTG
>NW_017143004.1:141395-146225 GCF_001652005.2 Ceratina calcarata
TTACTATACTATACATATAGTAAAAGAAAATGAAAATTTCAGATAATTTCTTTGAGTGACATAATTAAAATATAAATGTGACATTTCCTGTTCTTTTATTTATCGTCGATCGTTCATCATAACATTAAGCATGTATTATTCGTCCAATATTAAGTTCTAATACTCTTATAACAAGACGACGTATCGAGTAGAATGAAATTTAATCTTCTGACGTCATATTTGTCAATCTATTTGAACGGTGGCATGCATACATCTGCGCATTTTGCGAGCGCAATTATTACATGTAGTTTCGATTAATGTCACGTTAATTAAAGACACGGAACGTCGGACTGATGAAATATCGACGGGATTGTCGAATAAGTTCCATCGGGATATCGCGTGTTCGATCGAAATACCGTTTGTCGGAATTTGTCCGTCAAAATACGCAACAGTTGTCGAGATCCGAGACGCGCGGCGTTCGATTCGATAGCCTTTGTCTAGCTGACCGAAAACGCTTGTAAATAAATCTGGGCTATTGTTTAACAACGCTCACAGTCCGCGGTACACGAGGGCGAGATTAAAGGACGTTAAAGGCGGATGGTAAATGGAGAAGAGTAATTCAGGGAACGTGGGAACCGCAAAATTCGCTCGATACCATCGACGTGGATGGGTACGTGGATAGTCGGTTAAACGGTTCCCGTCGCGTCGTCATTGTGCTCGCCTTCCTCTCGCTTTAACCGCTACGATTCGATCGCTTTAGCCGCGTGTCGCGCGTGCGTGCGCTCGCTCGGCTCTCGCTCGGATATCTGCAAACAATGCCGCGACTAATGTCTACCCGGTGTCACCTCGAGGGCTCGAAAGACGAAGCCGTGTAGCTGCCAAATTCACGGCTGGCGCGAGACAATACCGAGTTTCTATGATGACAAGTGGAAAGCCATTCAGCAATGTTCTGTCATTACTGAGACATTCGTTTTTCTACTTATCTCGAAAATCATTCTTTAAACACTTCCGCATAAATCGATGTATTATCTTGTTCTATGAACCCTGTATCCTCTTTATTAGCGAATTATATTGAAGTGCCGTGCCTTGCTTATTGTTCAACTAGCTTCTATTAACTGATAGTTGATTTTCAATAAGAAATTTAAAATTCAGGATCGATGAGGAACTTCCTGTAGACAATAGGTTCTGGAACGAACTAATATTTCCATTATTAAAGGAAAATCAGGACAAAGTTATCTGTCCTATAAATTATCCTTTTATTGCGCCGACGTTTATTGGCAATAGAACGTGAACGAGTGATATTTTGCTGCAGGTCTCCTGGGTAAGGCATCGAGACATCCATTTGTTAACGGTGGGTCGTTACACGTATACAAGCGACCAGCGTTTCGAGGCGCAGCACCTACCGCACACCGAAGACTGGACGTTGAGGATATTGTCTGCCCAAAAGAAGGACTCCGGTATCTACGAGTGCCAAATATCAACGACACCCCCAATCGGTCATCCGGTTTATCTAACGATAGTCGGTGAGTGAAACAGAATCTACGATGCGGACTCCAAGCATGGCCAAATACGCGACAAGAGCATAGATGGGGATGCGTTAAGTAGTGTTGTGGTCCGCCGAGTTACTGTGACTACTGCACGAGGTGGAGAGGGCTATTAGAGTAGGGAAAAATGAGTTAGTCATGTTTGATGTAGAGTCTACATTGTAGACAGTAGTTTTAAGTAGTAGCAGCAGGTCGACTTTAACCATCGGAAAACCTTATGTACTTCCCTCGTTCTTTCCGTCTTTCCATATTCGCTATCTCGGATCCAGCAGTATTCGCGAACACGCGAAACAAATATTAAACGATTCGGAACTCTGTTCAGACTCGTTATGCACGAGTTCAAGCTTTTGAACACTATGAAACGGTAATGGTGTCACGTTGAGTTTGAACCGTTAATGATTGTCGACACCATTCTGGCGTTAATTTCTTTTCAAGTGTATGTTTATACGATAATACAGGGTGTCCCAAAACTATAGTGTAAGATATTGGAATGGGAGGTTCCTGACATAATTTTAAACAACATTTTCCTTAACGAAAAAATTATCCGAGGCATGGTTGAGGAGTTTGCTTTAACAAATAAAAATATCAACAGTAAAATATAAAAAATTATAGCGGCCTCCTTTATTGCTGTTCAATTTAAATATGGCCTCTAATGGTAAAAAGGTTCCCTACTTCCGGTCTATAATGTTGTGGTATATATTATCATTTTCCTTAATAAACTTTATATTTTCTCTATATTTTTTTCTTTATATTTTTAATACAAAAGAAGTCTCGTATTTGTAGCTGTTTATATGTAAGCCTGCTGTGAATAATAGAGTAGGGCAACATCTACGTACATTAAATTCGTTAAAATGTGATACAACCTTAATTTAATTACTTGCCGAACATATAAAATGATCCCTAGCCAATTGAATTTTCGATTTCCGAGGTGAATCATGTACAATTCGATTATCTTGTACAGGGATCGTGACACGGAATTTGAAATGTGACAGCGTAACAGAAAATTGCGCGATAAATTATAAGAGAATCCGCTTTGGACGGCGACCCGATTGCAATCGTTATTGTTCAGTTTGAAAGTTGACGCAAGCCTCGAGGGCATCGTAAATGCAAAAGTGTCGCGTTAATTTTCGTGTTTCACGTTTAACGTCAATATTTGCCCGATTTAATGAAGTGGACAATATGTGGGTCAATTATTTTGCCGATTTCATTACGACGGCCTACTGTTATTAAAACGAATCATTTACGTCATTTGCTAATGACACATCGCGTGACGAATAAATAAAATCGGAATAAATATAACGTAATAAAATAAAACTGGAAGTTGAATGTGAATTCAGTTCCACAGTAATAATACTGTACTCATTTGTAATTAATTTTCTTGTAAGTACTTTGGCACTCTTTTATTTCGTTAAATCTAAATCTGAAGTTTAAGGTAGAAACAAGATATAATTTTAGATATCATAGAAATAATTTCTACTTTCCATATGTAGATTAATTCTTTACTATTTCATTAAGAAAACTAGTCAGTTCTGATTAATGTAAATAATCTGATCGTTGCCTAACGTTGCTTTATTGTTCGATGTACAATATGGGCAACGATTACGCGCATCGTGGATCGCGATTTCGAAGTACGCGCACTCGGTAAAGTTTCGGGAGCACGACGCGTTCCAGATAAAGTTCTGGGAGTGGGAAAAGATGCTCGGTGAGATCGTAGATAGCTTTCGCGCGGAAGATTGAAGCAACGGCGACGCGGGCCGCCGGGGTGTGGGACGGAGGCGAGGAAGGGAAGAAAAAAGGGAGAGAGCGAGCGAACGCGAGGCGCAGGTATCTATGATCAATGTGTTTGAAATCCAGTTCAAGATGGACGTGAACGGCGCGGCGAGAGGGCGCGAAAGGGGTTAATCGAGGGATACGTAATACGTACGAAATCCATGCAAAGATTTCATGCGGGCGAAACCAGGCCGTCCGCGAGCTCATATATCCTCGCCGGGTATGCTGTTAATGACTGCTCTGATATCCTAACCGGGCCGTTCTATTAAATGAGAGGATCTTATCACGCTGACTTGACCCGAATACGTTACCCAACTTGTCCGCTTCTATATTTCTCTTGCCTCCTACCTGCCTCGCTCTTTCCCAAAACGATAAAAACATCGAGCATTCGTTGAATTATACCCCTTCAAGTTGCACTTCCATGGCCTTCTATGTACATTGTCTTATCCATTTCTTTTCATCGTATGATTTATGGCAGTAGAAACTCTGACTCCGACGTCTACGTATTACATATACATATACATATACATATATATCAAAAGAATAGAGCATCTCTTTATACTCGTATCTGTATAAGGTGGTATCCATTTTAATTAAGTAAATTAGGAGGTTTAGCCTGAATTAAGCGAAGCAGAAAAATGTCTGAGCCCGAATTTACATTTTAAGCCTATGAAGATTAAACGCAAGTTGGCTTCCTTGGTCAGTGTTTTTCATCAATAATTCAAAGACCATGTCTCACTTTGCATTGGGCAAAGGAAATTGTTGTTTAGTTTCTGGGGCATCTTGTATATGTGCGAGTATGGGTTTCCTTCGCTGGAGCGATCTCACCAGTCGATTGAAGGCTCTTAGCCTCCCAATTCATTTTCCATTTCCAAGCGTATCCTACAGAAACAAAAGTGCATCATCATCATCGCTATTAAGACGTTCATGATGTGGAAACGGATAATCCGGATTATACAGATAAGATTGTTATCCGGATCATTCATCTTCGGTATCAGGATCCGTATATTCGATATCGGGATATCCGAAAAATGGAAAACATCGGATAAATATCCGATATTATATCATAGAACATTAAACGCTTGATCAGAAAAGAAAATATTTCTGTTTCAGAGCCGATCACTGCCATCATCGGTGCCCCTGATCTCTTCGTCAATAAGGGTAGCACCATTAACTTAACTTGCGTAGTAAAGTACGCACCAGAACCGCCCACGATGACTTGGAGTCATAATTCTAACGTGAGTACTGTTATTCTGCTACGAATTAATACTCCGTTGCATAAATTGCATAAACCTTTTATCATTCGATAAAGTATCATTGATATAAGAAATGAGTTCTTTCGTTTTGGTTATATTAACAATTATGTAGGTAACTTTATTACACAGATTATGTTATCTAATCAAATTTAGGATTCATATCATATAATTCTAATGTTAATTTAATACTCCATTAATTTCATAAAAAGTATAACTCAGAAATAAAAATGGCCATGAATATATATATTTGAAGTTTGTTATGCAATTAAATTTCATCAATA
>NW_017143004.1:146359-173404 GCF_001652005.2 Ceratina calcarata
GAATAAAACAGCTCATGAAAAGATATTTGAAGTAGCTGTATTCTGCATTTTCGATTTGAATTTCAACGAGCTTTGAAAATTTGCTCGGGAGAGATCTTGTAAGACGCGTATGATAAGGTGATAGTACGTATAATGCTCGGCTCGCGGTTAATGCTCCGGCTCCGACTCGAGCCACGGCACGGTAAGTCGGGTATTCGCCGTTCATTTTACGTGCTCGCGATGGTTCTTTGTAGGGGTCGGACTCAAAGGGAATACGCGTCCGGAGAGAATGTGGGCTCACGCAGATATGTATATATATATATATCCATCTTTTTACCATTCTTCCCGCGAACCTTCAAGCAAAATGCCTTTTGTCTTCGTATGAAGGAACAGTATTACATGGTAGCGCGAAAATCTGCTGGAAAGGATCATGCATGTGTGTGATCAGGAAGAGCCTGCATCTATGGGAATATGAGAAAGCGATCTAGCTTTGATGCAATGATTGCGAACGCGCTCCAGGATTCAATATTATACTTTTTTAACTACAGGTGTACCCTTAATAATACAAGAAGCACTGTTCGATTTTCGGTCTGAGTTCTACGAAGACAGTTTTATAGCTTTTTTTAAGTTTTCCAATAAACTCTTTTAAACATGACAGCCAACTCGAGGTTCAGCTTAAGAGTTATTGCATTCAATTCCAAACTTGGAGTTCGACAGTACTACATTTCTGATTTCTTCTCAACTTTTAATCATCAAAATAGGAGAAATTAATTAGTTATTAATTAAGATGGAAATGTAACCTCATGGAATATTATCAATTTTTACAATACTAATTTGCAATCTAGGAATTGGAAAAAATTCCCACGTATAATACTACTATAGTATAGGATATGTCTGCGTTTTTGACACGTTAAATTCGAAGAAAACAAATTCTAAGAATATGGAAAATCGCATATTCCAGAGGATATCTTCAAATATGAGGAAACTTTAATAAGGCCCTGGAATTTCGATTTAAGAGTTGTTGCATTTAATGAAGTTGAACATCGTCGTTGGCACTAAAAGGGTTAATTTTGTATCTACGACAAACGACAATATTCTTAAGTTCGTTCCGAAACGACAAAATCTGCAAGTCCTTTTACGAGGAGCAGTTAAACATTTGGTAAACCGGGGTGAAATGTAGCCAGTTTTATCTTTTCGTTTTCAGATAATTAATTTCGACTCGCCGCGCGGCGGAGTCAGCTTAGTGACGGAGAAGGGCCCAGAAACGACCAGTCGTTTAATGATCCAGAAAGCAGTGCCGAACGACTCTGGAACCTATACTTGCCAGCCCAGCAACGCAAATCCCAGCACCATCAAGGTTCATGTTGTTAACGGTAAGTCGACCGAAATGCTTCAAAGCCCGAATCCGTCACAGATTTTCGTTTACGTTCTGATTGATTTCTCGTTAAATATTTCACGGCGGCTCGTTCTTCCGCGAATACACGGTGCGCCCTAGAACTCACAATCAGCTAGAAATCAATCTCCGTGATCGATTTAACTCTTTCAATTTATTCCGTATTATCTTCGCTTATTATTTAATATATTATAATTTGTATAATAAATAATTATTAAAACTTTTGGTCTCATTGAAGAAAATCAAGTTTCTTCTATGATTCAAAAGATAGAATTGGATAAAATAAAGGGCATAACTAAAATTTGAGAATTTCATGAAAATCATTATTTAGTGACGTACATAACGAGTCATGTAAAAACTGATTTTAATTATTTGCCATCGCTTTAGCGTACGTTATTTATATTTTTAAAAATCTAACGGGAACAGAGGAATGCAGTAATTGGTGCAGCTGCCGGTTAATTTTTTATGAGCGTGTGGATTGGACGATAATAATTTGAAATAAGTTAAGCTGAGTTCCCGGTATGTTATTTATCAACTTCAAGCGTTAATTGCTCGGTAGAATGGACCTTACCTGACGCAAATGCAGATCGATGTGACACGTCGCACACCGCGGTGATTTATCACCGTCATCATCGTGACTGATCCCCCGTTCGCGAAAACGTCTGTTCCCGTTCTTCCTCTCTAATTGTCGCAATCGCCGCCTGCCACCAGAATTTTTAACGAAACCCAATCGATCATTCTCCGCAATTGTTAACAAAACGATGCTTGATCAACGCCGGTTCGTCCCACATATAGCTTGCGGCAATGATTCCCGACCCGTTTTTGATTATGCTAATTTCTCGTAGGGAGAAAAACAAATTCTAAAAGAATGACAATAAATGTATGCCTCATTTTTTCGATGTTCAATCTGGCATTTACATGATAATTATTACAAAACGACGTTTAAAGAATTTCTTGATGGTGCTAACAGTTTCTACTGAATGAATGAATGAATGAATGAATGAACGAATGGCGCTTATTATTTTATTTATTTATATCTTCCATACGAATGGGAAAACAATTTCTGTTTCAGAGGAACATCCGGCTGCGATGCACCACGGTGACGGTAGCTCGTCGTACGCCAAGATACTGCCGATGCATTTTATAATTTTAATAGTAGCTAACATAATATTTGTATAAGTGGACGGAAAAGAGACGATAAGACGAGAGGGAATAAAAATGGGGGAGAGGATAAATGAAACCGTCGCGATAAATAAAACGAGGAGTCGCGCTGAATTGCATTTCGCCTAAGACCGTTAACGTTCTTTGGATAAACAAATATTTAAGCAGGGTAAAACCGACTATTACCTACGATTAACGTTAAATAAAATTTCCGTGACCAAAAGAGTTTTCAAGTATCACAGCACGGCACAATAATCGGTAAGAGCGTAGTATTTTGTTAAGATAATATCATCATCATCAAGGACGAAATGAACTTACAACGTCGAACAAATTTATTGTATTATTTGTAAATAAATTTATTGTATGTACATATCAATAAAACGATTGTCTTTACCTTCTAGTCGTTCTTCTTTAACATCGTCCGAACTCGACAGCAAAACTGTATCCTGTATTTTCATTAAAATTTATTTCCGCTTATGTCATAAGTTACAGATGTCAATTGAGTGAATTTTATGTTATAAGTTTATCTATTGACATCTCAGGAATGATTTTTCTATAAAACAGTAGTCATGGTTTCGTTGAGTTCCGGACGTGATGTTTTATACCTTATGTTTTATTAAAGAGTGGATTGAAATTAAATTGAAACTTTCTTCTCGATGCATACATAAAGATTAATATAGTATTTGTCCCGACGTCGCGTGTGATTTGGAATATTTTCACAGAACACTCAGTGAATTTTATGTTATAAGTTTATCTATTGATATCTCAAAAATGATTTTTGTATAAAACAGTAGTCATGGTTTCGTTGAGTTCTGGACGTGATGTTTTATAGTCTATGTTTTATTAAAGAGTAAAAGACTTTGTCGATGTACGCATAAAGATTAATGCGTAAGTATTTGTTCCGACCACGTCGCATGCGGTTTGGTAGATTTTCACGGAAAACGTGATTCCTCTTGTTAGCTCCGAAGCGATGAGCGAATTCAGTCAATCCTACTAACGGAAAAGTTGCCGAAAGAAACGACAACGCAGCGCAGCATCCTGTCTTGACGCCGCCGGTTCTATATCCTGCTTTCTTATTAATTAAACGAGGACGTAAATCATCCTAGCCGGGAGCTCGCAGAAATATTCGAATTCTTATAAAAAAAAATGTATATGATATTACAGATATGTTTAATTTCTAATTAAATACTGAAGGCTGTTAATTACGATTGATTATTAAAACTTATATGCATGTTGCCTGCTTTACATACAATTTTTCGATAACGAGCATTTAAATATTTCCGCGAGCAACTGCGAGATGAGTGGAGATTGTGCAACAAAAAGAGCAACGAACTTAAACGTTCTTGCGAACCGCGACAACCGCGACCCGCGATGTATCGAAATTCCTATTCGCCGTAACGCGACGAATAGAGATCGCCGAGTTGAAAATAACACCGCGATCGTCGAGGGAAGCTTATCGCAAAAAAAAAGAGGATGCCTCGGTTTTTTAACTGGTTGGTCGTTGAAAGCTGAACCGTGGAACGCGTACATTCCCAAAACTGTTTCGATGTTCGACTTTCCGCGAAAAACTGGGTCGTTTCGACTTTAACGACTTTCGAGCTCTACCGTTTACGAGTTTCCATCGCCCAGGTTTCTCCCACCGCCCATCGCCCGACCGACCGACCTGCTCTTCTAAATCTGTATCCAGAGTTACGTCGCTTTATCCCGTACGCTTCGATTAATTAAATACGAAGCGCCGTCTTAATAAAATTTCGAGACTTCCACGGCAGGTCAATTCTAGAAGCCAAAACACGACGAATATCGACAGTAATTAAACCGCGGTTACTGTTTCCTCTACGAAGAAATTTATTTCAAAATCTTTTTGCCCACGCAATGCACTTATAAGTTGAACATCAAATTTTAGACTTCCATCGTACATATAAATAATTTTTGAAATCGTTGTGTTCAAAAAGCCACGTGGCACTGGAATTTTATCATTAGCATTCATTATTCGTCTCTAGTTTCAGCTTCTAGAATCCGTTTTATTTACTTTAACTTCTGGAATCGTTTACTTACCAACGATTCGTCGACGATTCTCGGAGTCAGTTCGCGGCCGTGCACCGGGCCGTGTTCAAGTAGTCGATAAAGTCGACTATTTTCGGCTCCCTCAACCGTGGGATCATCGGCGGGGCAGTCCACGCTCGGTGCTGCTGTTGTTGTTGCTGCTGCTGCTGCTGCTGTTTAATCCAGCTATTACCGCCCTTCTTTTTCTTCTCCCGTTTCCGCGGATGTTCCTGGAGCGTTATCGACTTGCCGAACACGAACAGACACGGGCCGAGGTAAGGTCGGAAGTCGGGTATGTTTTGCTTGTAGACGAGGGTGAAGCCGCCGGTGTCCGCGGACGGGTTCAACGGCACGTCCATTACCACTGAAACAAATGGAGAATAAACGACCGATAACGATTCCGTCCCTCGTACTCTTAAACCATTCCTAAATCTACCCCCCCCCCTCAACTGTTCTTTTATTTCCTTTTGTCCCAGTTCGTTTCTCTTCCTTATTTTCGTCTGTACTTTCCCGTTGCCAGCTCGTACGCGATGCACTCAGTCTCTCGCTTGAGAGCTACCATTGTACGTTTAGACAGCATGTACCACGGCCAGCATACGCTCGTACATAGGGATCGTTAAGGAATTACACACCGTGAAAGCGTTCCTCTGCTGGCCCTATCATTTGCCATTCCTTTTGTTCGCAGCGCGTATTGTTTAACCAAATTGAGCCTGCTTATCGCGTATTACAATGTTGCGCCGCGTTTCGTTCGCTATCGAATTTCGTCGAAACAAACGCGTGCTGTTCAATGAAATCGCGGCGCGTGAATTAAGTATTGAAAGGGTTGACTCGTATCCCGGTCGAACGGAACTGTTTAATTAGTGTAGAAGAGTACTGGCGAGGTCAATTACCCGTTTTAGTGACAACGACGATATATCGTTGTTCATCTGATAGTATCGCAAGAGAACTCTGTCATAAAATAATTTTTATAAATTCCGTAAAACTCTAATACTCTCTCCTTGAGCTTAACTGCTAGTCGTTCAAGGCTTTACAAATATATACAGGATGTTTCATAAATTATAAGATTTCAAAGTTTAGTAATGTACAACTTTTGCGATGGGCAGTAAAAAGAGTTAAATGATCGAATACTCGTATAAAAATTCTACAATATACCCCCATTCTCCTCGATCCCATCTCCGAAAACTTCCCATCTGGTCTCTGACAACTTGTTTCTATCTACATTCTATACGAACTGCACAAGGTGTCTCTCGAAACACTGGACAGTCGTTTATTTCCAAAGTTATGGAAGATAGAGGAAAGTTTTTGTACGGAACTTACACAGTTCTAGGGTGCACGTCTTTTGACGGAAACGAATTTCTTTTTACGTTATTATTTAATAAAATGCCTAAGGTCAATCTTTTTACAGTAGGATTATATACTTTTTTGTATCAAATGATGCAAAAATAAATATTTAATTCGAATTATACCCTCGTATCTCATTAAGTAATAAAAACAATTAATTTCCATTAAGAAATGTCCCCCTTTGAACCGTGCGATTATAAATTCGGTATAAAAACTTTTGTCCATCTTCCATAACTTTGGAAATAAAGGACTGTCCATTGTTCCGGGTGCCTGTACATGTAAGCAAGTATAAATACGAACCTTTTACCAGGCTTTCGAGAACGTTAGAATAAAGGCGTTTAGTAATTCTCGAGCTGGGTGGGTGCATTCGAGGATTCGTGTTTATTTCGATCAGCCAGACCGAGAGATCGTCCATGACGACGAAATCGGCGCCGTACAGTTCGAAGCTGCAACGTCTGCGATCCATATGCTCCTGGGAAGCCAGCATCGTCAAGACTATCGCCTCGGACATTTTCGGGAAAATCTTGTCGTAATATGGATCACCCTCCAGACCCGTTTGTCTAATACAACAGAACATTAGTCGTACAATATCTCCGTGATTGCGACATAATCATCAGTTTAACGAATATAGAAGAATTTTTTTTCTAAATCTATTTTAATATGAATTAGACAAAATAATTGTTCGAAACGAATCTAAATATTTTTAGCACTCAAGAAGATATGATACAAAAATAAAGTTAAAATTTTTGTATAATTACTGTGAATATGTTATTGACTTTGAGGAATGATCTTAAAATTGGTATTACGGCGAAAAGCCAGGAACATATTCAAGCGGCGGTGCTATCAATCTCAAAATCACTGAAGGTTATCGAGCGTAACGAATGGATAGCCGAAACTTCTTTCACGGTGTAACGAATAAAACGGAGACCCTCGGTAGTCTGAGAGATTACTTTAAATATTCGTTCAGTTTCTCGCAATCCCATCCTTGATCGCGAATAGATTTTACGATCTCCTCCGAATTCCCGCGCTTCCGCCGCCTCCGCCTCTCCTCGTCGTACTTCTCCTGGATGGCGGTATTGCAGATATGAATCGCCTCGTGATAAGTTGAGAAAGTGTACGGTTTCGAGCTGAATCGAAGCAGCCCTTCCCTGATAGGAAAATAATAAAGAGGGCATCGAGGGAAATTCTTTTATGGAATCCGCCTCCGCGTCTTTCCAAGAAATTTCGAAAGTGCTTCTCCCCTTCGGAAAAATCTGCTTCCTAAAGTTTCACCGGCATCTCTACTAGTTCTTTTTACTACTTTTATTTTCAAGAGCTCGTTTCAGAAAACAAACGAAATATTCTTTAATGTCTTAAGTGAAAAATTAAGTATTGATCAGTAGAATTACTGGAACACCCATATTGTGACGGGAAACGTATTTGTAATCAAATACAACAAATCAAACAAAATATTCTTTGACGTTTTAAGTGAAAAATTAAATACTGAGGAGTAGAATTACTTGAACACCCATATTGTCATGGGGAACGTGTTTGTAACCAGGTACCACTGTCTTATGTCGAACTTAGTGTCGTGGATCAATAAAGGACGTTCTGAAATTAAAATAAAAACTACTTTTTCTAAAATCTAATTAAAGTATAGTTTGCAAATGGCAACTGTTCACGTACCAATGTACTTTTGTACAATGAAATAATCTTTCGGCCTACTCTTTATCTTGCGAAATATATCTTTCAAATTGTGCGATATACTGATCCCCGTGCCGCAACAGAGTTCGCTCGGTTTCAGAATCCAAATGTTCCTCATGCCATTCAAGTCGTACTGCGGGTCAGCTTCTTTCAACTTCTCCAAAGTCGAAGTTGTAGCCTCATAATATTTCTATGGAACAACATTCTTTGATCATCTTAATATAAAATCGATGATATGTTAAAAAAAATATCAATCATTAATTAAAAAAATAATTAATCAGAAAATATCTTAAAAAAACAATTAAGGAAATTAAATAAGAAGTTCAGTCTTTGTTTTTAATTCAATAATTTTTATAGCTTTCTGTGAATTGATGAATTTTCAATAAAATTCCTTTCTTCGACCTGAACTTATGTACGTTTATAAATTTTTAGGCTATTCCAGTGAAAAGCATTATACGTTCCATAAAAATAAAAACACCGATCGTACTTGTAACTGTTCCCTGCCTTTTTCGGAGTTGCACTCGATTCCAGCTCCCTCGTGCACCACGGCGGTATAATCGTCCAAGAAGGAATTCCACTCCTCCTCGGTGAACTCCTGGACGAAGTCCTCGTCGATGTTCTGATGGTTCGCGCAGGCGGCGAATTCTTCGCACCGTTTTATGGCGAATTCCAGTCGACTCATCGGGATTGGACGGTGACCGTTGTCCGGTAGGTCTTGATCGTCCTGCATTTTCTGAGCGAACCATTTTAGCAGACCGGTCGCGGCGGTCAAACGAAAATCCTCGAGGAACGCTTTAGGTTCCCTGCTCAGATTGTAACTCCTCGGGAACAACACCGACGACACGTCCTTCTCGTAAAGCCAGTGAGCTTCCTCCAGCAAACGAGCCATTCCTAGCTGCATTAGTTTCCACAGCGAATGCTTTACCGACTTGGCAACGAGATCACGTTTAGCAGAAATAAGATAGGAGACGAAATATACAGGGTGAGGCGTTTAAAACAGGCCACCCGAATAACTCTAACTCGCGACATATTTTTAAGTTTCTTACATAATCTAAGACGATCATTACAAGGGTCGCCACGCTTTCTGCGAATAAAATTATTACATTATCAAGAGAATCGTGATTTCATAACAATACTAAAATTCAAGTATCTCTTTAACTAATTTTTAAAAAACTGTATTAATAGGTAATATTTGTCCTCTTTTATAGAGAATATGGAGCTTCATCGATTCAGTTCAGGAAAAATTATACAATTCCATTTGAAAGACATGCATGACTATAAAACCTCCACTACACCCTGAACCACAATTTTTTTTGCATGAGCACATTTCCCCCTTAAAATCAAATGAGAATCATCACAAAAAAGAGAGTAGCCTGTTTTAAATGCCTTACCCTGTATATTACATGCGTACAATACATGATTTTAAAATTCTCATGCGAATAAAATTATTACATTATCAAGAGAATCGTGATTTCGTAACAATACTAAAATCCAAGTATCTCTTTAAATAATTTTTAAAAAACCGTATTAATAGGTAATATTTGTACTCTTTTATAGAAAATATGGAACTTCATCGATTCAGTTCAGGAAAAACTATACAATTCCATTTGAAAGACAGGCATGACTATAAAACCTCCACTACACCCTGAACCACAATTTTTTTTGCATGAGCACATTTCCCCCTTAAAATCAAATGAGAATCATCACAAAAAAGAGAGTAGCCTGTTTTAAATGCCTTACCCTGTATATTACATGCGTACAATACATGATTTTAAAATTCTCATTTAAAATCTGGTTGATATAAATAAATGCTTGTACAATCTCACGATGTTAGTAATTAATGTTTTGTGAAATATAATTTAAAAAGGATAAATTGGAGAATTTTTACGCGAATTTGTGATGTAATTTTTATAGGAATTGACTGTCACCAGCAATTTTTAAGTTCCACTTTTCAAGGGAGGAGAATCATAAAGCAAAGGTATGGTAATAACCTTAGATGTGTAAACAGACGGTTTTTGGTATCTGTTGAGGATCGTATTGCTGCTGAGGCCGCGATGCCAGTCTACGAAGTCGTTTCGACAGTCCCATATGAAGTCCGGCGATTTGTGACGCAATAAAGCGAAAATTACCGCTCTCTCGTTTAAATTGCCGTCCGGTTGGGTCAAGTCACCCAACGATCTAGCTTCCAAGCTCGCCACGCTACCTAAAAGTCCAATAAAGAATTTCCAAAGAAAATTAAAACTCCCCCAGTGTGTTTTTCTTCCTTTTTCCCCTCTCTGCCCGTAAATTAAGTTCCGTAATAAGCTAGATTTTTACATTATTATTTTGCGTTAAGAAAGATTTTGCCTTTAAACTTTGCGTCACTTGAAAAGATCCAGTGAAGATCTTCCAAAAGGAAGTTTCATAGTTATTTGACATATTCTTTTTCCGTAATCGTAAATTAAATGCCTACAATAAATTACGTTCTCCTCTGGTACGAACACACAAATTGCTCCGCTGGTCTTTTCTCTTTTTTACTCGAAGTTCGTTGGCACGGCCAATTTTTAATTAAAGAGAGTAAAAATGTAACGTAAAAAGATTTAATTAAGCAAGGAGGCGAGGAAACTAACCGTAAGGTAGTGTTCTCGTTTTCGTAGCTTCGTATTTCTGCACCCAGCCCCGTTTCTCTAGAGCTTCCTTCAATTTCGGTACTTCACCGCGTATCAAAAATATTTTGTGCTTCTAAAAACAGTTATTACATCCCGTTTAAAGTACCTTTAAGTCCATAGTATCCGTTTACCATTCGGTAGTTCCTTCACTAATGAACTATTAAGAACGTGTCTAATTGTGAGTATGATAAACTATATTTGAACGACGCAGGGGAAAAAGTAATATTGTTTGAAAAATGAAATGAGTTGCAAAATTCAAAAAGTACCAAGAAA
Source organism: Ceratina calcarata (assembly GCF_001652005.2). Lineage (NCBI taxonomy): Eukaryota > Metazoa > Arthropoda > Insecta > Hymenoptera > Apidae > Ceratina > Ceratina calcarata. The sequence goes on from NW_017143004.1 coordinate 156,881, forward strand.
CTATAAGATAATTGTCTCCTTTGCTGAATTATTTTTCGTATATCAGGAATACTGAACCATTTATGTAAAAAAAAGATTAGGAAGTATTCAATTCTTTGCCACGACATAAAAAAAAAAATATATGATCATTGTCTCTTTCCATGAATCTTCTTTTGTATATAAGAATTTATTTAAAAGAAGAAAAATAGAAAATGATAAAAATAGGTATTCAACATTTTGCCACAGCATAACAATTTTTGTATGAAGACAGTGACAGGATGGTACCTTGATGGCTCTGCCAACCTTCGCCTTGATCTTCTGATAACGTTCCTTCCTGACCCACTGCGATTTGCAACAATCGTCGTCCTTGAAGACGATGCTCCTGTAATTGTGTATGGTGTCGGTTTCGTGCTTGTCGAAGATGTCCCGCGGGCAGCAGGAACACGTGTCCATGTACGACTTCGGGAACGGGCCGCAGTCGAGCTGCGGCAGGCTGTTAACAACGCTGATCTCATTGTCATCCGTGTCGGGCAGCGGCCACTTCGTGTTCATTTTCGTCCAGTCCGCCCGATTGTACGGATTCACCGGGCTCTCCTTCTTCTCCAGCCCGATCAAAGGAGTCAATTTGCAGTTCGATTGGCCGGCTTTATCCTCGGTGTCTGTGCTGGTCGATTCTTTCGGGCCGCCACTGTCCCTTGACCGATGAACGTGAAACGTTCTAATTTATTAAATACCGGAAATAATTTCGTCCTCAGTTTCCAACATTTGGCAAATGGTAACTTCTTAAATCTAATTTTATTTCACAGACTAATCGTCTGCGAATTTTCACACACCGACTTAATTAATTAAAAATTTCACTAGCAAATAAAATGAGTCGTCACTAGAAGAAAGTAGATAATCATCGAGAAGCACGTACCTTAAATCAAGTGGTAAATCCATTTTTGCGTCATGAACCGAACGATTGTATCATTTTAGGTCAGTTCCTACATAAATCGTGAAAATAGGTTCAATTAATTGGAATAATTCTTACATATTAAGAAGAGGACTTAAATCGAAGCGAACGATGCTATTTAGAAATGTATTTTCGCATTGAATAGTTGCCGGATGAAGCGAAAGAGGCTAAATCGATCAGCTCGCTTGTTTAACCTGGCTGCCTTATTGTCTGCCGAGCTTGATCGCCTGAGTAATTAACCTTTTGCGCAATGAACTTCGGCGAAGCTGCTTTTTACCGTTATTAAAAGGATCATATTAATTTAATATCAATTATGCTTATCATCGTCTCTTTCGATTCATGAACGAAACTCGCGATTTAATTGCCGTAAAGGAATCGTGTCCAAACTAATTTATATCATTTTCGCCCGAGCAACATAGAAATATTAAGTATTATCGGTATGCTATTATTATCACTGAAATCGCGGGCTACGTCGATCACATAAAATTTTAATTAATCATTATTATCGCTGTTATATCAACCGTATAATTATTGTAATGAACGCGGCTGCTGTGATACTGCTAATGACTGATGAGACTGAATTATTAAGTTCACGGAATTTGATAGACGGAGAGAGATTATTCGGCATTAGCTTACACTCAATTTTCTCCTGGATAAATTATCAATATAAATTCAAATGTTATGAATAGGCATTAAGCGTCACGCACGTCCGTGTGTATTATCGTTGCCGGTATAATCGTTATATTACAAGCTGATTAAAATGTTCATACGTATGTCCGGTCCTTATTCAAGTTTGAAATCGATTTCAAAATTGAATACGCATAATCTCTGGCGGTGTATGCGTTAAAATTTGATTTGGCATTAAAGTCCAAATTACAAACGACAGGGGAATATTCCACGGTACGTAACAGCAGCCAGTTGTATGCGAGGGGAACACGTCCTGCGGGTGTATTAAGATTGTCAACGCTGGAGGCGTAACGGCACGCTTACAAAGTTGCATACATCACTCGGCATTATACTTGCCATATTTAGTTCTACTTCTCGGAACCGTGACGAACAATTTCGTGGGTGTAAACTTCATTTCATCGTTTCGGAGAACGACGGCATCTATCTTCGTTTCTTACGTTACGGGAAATGGCTGGGCTTGGCTGTGGCTTGGGGCTGCTTACTTCGCGAAAGATTACTCTGCGCATAAGTATTTACGGTTTCACGGTGTTACTCTTATTATCCCCGATGCTTCGTCGACGATTTAAAACGTGTACGAGCGAACCAACGTTCCCGCATCGATGCCTCTTACGTTAAACTCGTGAGATCCCCCGGGGTTCGGAGCTGCCGAACGTATGCACGTACGTAACGTATGGTTTACCCCCAAAATTTATTTCATGGTTCTTCTATTCCGAACGTTTGTGGATTTCGTCTGTCTATGGATTTGTGTTAATGTGTCAAATATCGGACATGTTGCTTTTGTCCGATCTTCTACTTTTTCTCCCGTCCATTACGCGACGGGCATAAGGGCGGATACAGGCTTGAGTATGTCTGCGTGTGTAACGCGAATGTTGAGATCAAATGAGCGACGTTGATCAAAGCTAGCGACCCACCAGGGAGTGACTGGACACGTCAATAAGACACCCCAGTGACTCTCCAGGGAGTGACTCCACACCTAAGCGATGATTTCTGATTAGCTGCGAAAAAGAGCACCTAACGCGGAAATAGGGATAAAGTGCAAGTTTAAATATACTGCTATTCTACGTTAGGATTCGATCGTGATACGAAACTCGCGGAATAAATATTTATACAAAACAATGTAAGATTATTTTATTTATTCTTAAAAGAACGTTCGAAATGTTAATTTTTATTTCACTGACGTATGGACAGTGGACATCGTTTATATTCACGTGTTAATTTTGAAATTTCGCGTTTTGAATATGCAACTTCCGGTTTAGGCACATTTTTATGTACTGTGGGTGTCCAATCCTTCTCTGGATCAAGGGTCACTAGGACGCAATAAGACAACTAAACCAGAGATGATTATCATTGATAAGAACTATTAATATGTATAGCAAAGGAATCACGTAATCAGTGTTTACGTAGCATTATTATCAGCTTTTTGAGTATGACGTTTATAATTGTTCACGTTTGATAAAAACTTGAAAAATAAGTATTACAAGATAAGATAAATGATTCAAGGAGAAACTATGTATTCGTGGCAAAATAGTATTATCACAAGTGCATATACATTTGCATTTGTTTTTCAATAATCTTCAGGGATTAGGGATTTTATACAAATTTTTTTGTATCCAAGTTTGTCTATATTAAAAAATTACTCACTTAAGTCTATACATTTACATACGTGCTCAAGCCTTCTCCCCATAGATATGTGTATGGATATATGTAGATTTGTATTAAGTCTATGCTTCACTCGCCTTATAACATATACTATGAACATGGTGAAAATACGTACGTGCATAAGGTGCGTTCTTCCAAAGGTATCATTTTCGTCATTGCGCATTCCACACTTCGGCCATGTTGAAAAATGACCACTTATTGTTGACAACAATGAACACTGATAAAAACTGATAGAAACGACAAAAATGCTAGGCTGTGCTGTTGAAAAATAAAAAAAAAATAACAACTGGAATAGTTTAATACTAAAAAATTTCCTATTATCACTTTTCTATTCTATTTCTATTTTTATTATTCTTAAGTTATAAAATTTTTAAACAAATTAACAAAATACAATTTAGACTTTGACTTAAGAAGTTAAATTAGTTTTAACTTTCGATACTATTTGACTTCCTTCTCTTTAATGCAAAATACAATTAATGAATAAGGCAATATTACAAGGAAAGGCACGTGATTGGCTGTTCCAATCAGCTTCATAATAGCATATCTTATGGGCCCCCACCATGTATGTACATACTATGAACGTTGTATTGTTTATAACACACCGACGTGTTCATGAATCATGGGTTGAACCCGGGCTGAGAGTGAGGAGGAGCGAAGGAACGAAAAAAAAAACTGGATGACGCATAGCAACGGACGCGCAAACCTGTGCTGAAGTTGAAATATGCTCGCATGCAAATACATATGTTTATTCCTAGGGGCGTGAAACTCGTATAGGTGAAAACGATATCCACACCGATGACCCATCGATACGATAAAATATTTCGTACATCGATTCGCGTTCCCGTTGCAAAATTCAGCTCCGCTGTTGCATTGTCAACACGTTCTGCCATTCTGTGCGACGCGCGAAAAACCTTTTATCCTATCCACACATTAACAACACTGTATATTATCCCGTTTTATTAGTTTTATCGTTTTATTTCACCGAGAGTCCGACTCTTTGTCAAAGAGTTCCCTGACACGTTCGCTCCTCCACCTCTTTTTGCAACAACATTTATTGTACGCTTTGCGCTTAAATGTATAAATCGCGAATGAAAATTGTATTGAACGCCACGGCGCGTGTCAAGGTGCCGTGGAAAAACTGAATCGCTGTCCTCGTCTCTTGTACGCGACGAAACGGGGAGATAATGAGAATTTATTGTCATATAATGAAAGGGTAATAAAAATATCTCCCTGTTCGTTGATGGAACAAGTCCCGTAAACGATGCGCGGTGTTATCCTTACCGCGTGAAAAATTAAACGAGGACACGGGAAACCTTTTCGCGTGTACGTGTTGCGCATATTTCTCATTCCGGCGCGATAAAATTTATCCGTTTATCTAACACGTCGTTCTCGATCATATTAAAATCGGGCCGAATCCAATATCAAATCATTTTACGCTCGGCGTATCCTTTACAGATATGAAAATTTCTGTCGAGGAAGAATTTTGAACGTTAAAACACGTCCATGTCGTTCGCACTAGCGCTTCCCTTTAACACGGAAAATATTACTGCTCCCGGCGCGTTAATAGGAAACGCAATTCGAGGTAACCGTCGACGAAATTCTTGTTCAAATATTAAAAAATACACCGGTACCAATTTTTGCCAATTCGTTATTTCTTTCGCTTATAGTTGATTAACATTTACGATTTGAAAATCGAATAACTATTCGATTGATAAGAGGTTTTTAATAAACTGAGAGGTCGTCGTAGTATTCGCTATCAGCGTTAATAGGAAACGCAAACGACAATTCTGTATAAATGGATTCCATGTTTCAGGAAATATGATTTTGCAGAAAAGTCCGCAGTCCAGTAATTACAATAAATTTTCAATTTCCGCACAATTATTGGCAATATTTGTGCAATACAAAAAATTATCTTGCAATATTTACTACGTGATTCTTATAGAGTATCTCATGAAAAAAACAGATTCAGAAACAGAAATGCTATATTTTACATGCCGTTTCTGAAAAATGATTTTTACGAGAATGCATGATTTCTTGGAAGATGAGATATTACATGAAAACTAAGAGCGCGAGGATGTTCATTTTTTAATCTACAGATAGAGATGTCTACTAGAAAAATTACATAGTGATTTTGCAAAAGTAATTTTATTTTGTCAGTTTAATAAATAATCTGCTTATATTTGCAAAATAAAATATTTATGACGTCAGTTTGAAAAGTAGATTCTCAAGAGACATTTTCCTTCTTTTAACATATTGTACATTTTTTAACATGACAAACATTGATTAAAAATGAAGTTTCTCTCTGTTTTCGTTGGACTTTAACTGAATCTCTCTTCTAGCATAAACTAAGAGACTGAAATCCATTTGCTTGGTAATATCTCATGCGACCATGCTGCACGAACGAGGCACGTACGCACGCATGTCGTGCAATGATATTTGGAAATCCGTAACGTTTAACCGTAGGAACGCGAGTGGCGGCGATGGAAATCGTGTCTGTGAAACGTGGCTTCGATCCGAAAGCACAGCCGCGCGAGCGAGCGAATCGGTTAACTAGCTAAGTAACCGCGCCCACTGCCGCTCTCTAATCACCAAAGGCACCGGGAGGAGAGACGCTTTTAAACTTTCCATCCACAATTTCGTCCTCGCTCGCGTACACAGAAACCCCTATTAGACCTTCCATTATTCTAATTATAGAGGAACCCATCTCTGAAATATATTGATTAAAGTTAAGAAGGTTAAGTGGGTCGCAGGCCAAGAATCCGACTCACTTGTCCCACTCTCCGATTCAGTTCTTTCGTCCGCAATTAAGTTTTCACCGAACCGGCTTCCTGCCTCGCTCCGCCACTCTCCGCCCGTTTTCTCGCCCGTCTGTCCACCGTTGTTTATAATTACTGGGAAAAGATATCGACACAATGGGAAACAATGCGTTCCCTTCCTCCGGCCCTTATTGTTTATGCAAATCAAATTATTCGAATAGTCGACCGCTTGTCCCGCTCTTTGTCCGACAAATTTCATTGACTGCATTCAATAGAGTAATGTAAACGTCTATTTCGTATAATGAACCTCGCACAATGAAAGCTCTCGAACGGACAATGTGAACACTAAAAATGTATTTTCGTTTGTATTCGTGTTTCCGCGTGGTAATAAACGGGAATGAAATATCCGCGGTAGGAAAAATGTTCAGCTCATATTTTATTGCGAACGCTTTTCGGTTCCCGGTAAAATATTTAATTAAATTATGGTATTTTTTTATTAGATTGGCAAATTATTTTATACTGTTCATTCGTTTATCTTTACCAGAATATTTCCCGCTTATTTTTGCTTTCAAAACAAGTGTTCCGACGATGCATCAAGTACGTTCGTCGAGTAGCCTTTCATGAATCATGTATTATGTATAGACGTACAGATGAGAGAACGTACCAGTAATCATAGAATTAAGGTTGTATGAACCCTTAAATAAAAGCAATGACAAAGCATTGAAATTTTAACAGCCATTAGATATTACATTAATAAAACATTGTACAAAATTTTAGTGCGAGCCTATTAAAAAAACATATGAATCGTTTGATGAAATAGAAGCATTCATTAAAAAATGATAAACTAAACGACTGTGCTTAGTATAAAAAGTTATGCGTGTATTGTAAATTGAGCATAAAACTTTTGAAATTGTTTACGACAGGGCCGTTCGGGTTTGAACCTCTCGAGTAAGGTCGCGCGCGCATTTATTCCACATTCGAAAGGTTGTTACCGAATCATCTATGTATTCACAAACAGGAGACAAGCGGGAAAGTTCGCGAAGTAAGTTTACTTTGTAAACTGGTTTCCCATAGTCGAGGAGCTTGAAGCGGTCCGACGATTTATCATAGCGTGTAAAATGGTAAACAGCCACCACGCGACGTGGCGCGTCGCGTCTCGCGTAAATTCATCAGGCCAATGCAGTTAACAACGTTTTACAAGAAAAACCGTATTTCGCATTATGTAAAATCGCTTCGTCTGCCCCAGGTCGACGAGATAAGAGTTTCTCCTCGCGATACGTACAACCCCTGCACCGCGTCGCGTCGTAAGGAGACGGAGTCGCAGTTGTATAAATCTTATTACTACGTTAATCCAGTTCGAGAACGTCGGAGCATCTTTCCGCTTGCATTTCCCGGTGTTTGTAGATCTTACAAGATGATTTTCGACGAAGAAACAAGTTACGAAGTTCCGCTCCTCGGTTAAGTCCCTGTTGCCTTGGAACCCCGACGCGTTTCGCCCTATCGAAACTTTTGCATCGAGTCAACAGTTCCGGTCACGTTCTACAAAAATTTCGATAGTCGTCGTTCACGCGAATGAATAATTTGATGATAAATATATACTGCATTAAAATAAATAATAAGTTAAGCAGTTATCTAAAATTTTTGACCAGCTGTCTATACCTGCTCCACGGTGTCTATTTATACAATTATTGGACCCTCTTCCTATCCTCTAGCTTTAATCGAGGAGTCTACTAACCGCAAACGGATACTATCGCGTTTCATTTAACAGAAACTGGATGAAGTCAATTTTCTAATCGGCTAATAGTAATTCTTCACAACTATTAATAATGGAACAATACTATGTACTTCAATTTTCTATTTAACTATTATTTAATAATTATTTATTATTTTTTATTTATTTATTTATTTATTATATTTATTATTATTAACTATATTTTAATATACTAGTACACAATTAAAAAGCGTGTCTCCCATTAGAGGAGTAACAATAAAATATGATGTTGTTGTTGTGAAATGACTGTAATAGAGGGAAAAATGTCAATTAACAAAGTTGAAAGAATGTTTAATTTATATTGCATTTTTGCTGAACGTACGTATGTACGTTCGCATACGTAACAGTGACATAAAATATCACGCGTGGCCGTAAAAGTGGCCAAAAATTTGCTGTATGGAAGCAGGGAGGGAGTGAGGTAGGGGGAAATAGAGCGCCTTTGTAGATATTTTTCAAAGGGAAACACAGCATATTACAGATTGTAGCCTCGAAAACTGACGCATATTCGCGGCAAATGTTATATCGCTGAACGGACCTTTGTGCAATTCAAAGCAAAGTCATGTATTACGTAGATATTTCTTTGAGAACTATTCCTCCCCGGGTGTAGCTACTGTCCCACTTCGCGTTATGTTGCTCCACTTCCGCTTCAACATGCGCGCATCCGAGCACCCTGCTTGCCTCCTCACCGAACATTTTACCAAGACCTTTCCCGTTCATTCATCCTTTACTTAACCATTTGCCTATTGAAATTCGATAGGCAACAGTAGATGTCACAGTAGCTTCTTCGTAATGTGTTTTAATTTTTGGAATCATTAGTTTCGAAGATAAGGAATCATTAATTGGTCGATTTGCATTTGATTAAATATTTTCGATGAGAGAGTCAAGCATTGAAACGAAGAGTAGGGGAAGAGGAGAGGAAACGGGATAATTGGTTCGAACGTAGGATGAGGGATTGGGAGAAGGAAATCGTGCACGACAATCGGGGAATTAAAATACGAGCAAGAAATTCGATTATCGATCGGAAACGAAGTCGCATAGGTACATGAACAGCTAATCAAAAGCCAAGCCGGTAATCTCGTTTCCTTGCTCAGTTATAGTACGGTACGTGGTGGTTCTTGGATAAATTCCTGAGATTTGTCCGATTCGACGAAGTTCCGATGTTACGTGGGGAGGGCGAAAGAGAGTTTACATTGTGGTCACGTAGTTGAAACACGTGATCAGTTCATCGAGATCCGTAGTAATGAGAATTCCCGGGCTCGCCGTACATATTCGGGAACTTCGAAACTGTTAACCATACTACGGCTTTTTCTGGATTTAATATCTTTATCGTAGCACTGATAAATTGAAAAGTAAGGAAGTCAATGTCTCAAGTAGATATAACGTTGAAAATCACTGATGATGATCACAAAATCACGATCACGAGTTAAGCCAAATCAGGAATCGTGATTTTTTATAGTAAGTAGCCTTGCTACAATTGTAATATTCATATCCATTTCATAGCTGCCAAAATAAACTGAAATAGCCTAATTATGATTTTTATAATATCTGATATGATATTGAAACAATTACTATTTATTTTGGAAAATGGAAAAAGAATATATAAGAGAAATTGTAACATGTACAATTATACATATGTATAATTTGTATTTTATTACGTCGCATTATACATATATTTAAGCAGTTATTTAATAATACCATCACTTGAAATACATATATATGTTTTCCTGGTTACTATCACCGGAGCGTATATGTATATACGCTCAACTTTCTTGGTCACAAGAATCTTGGCGATACGAGCTAATTTTCCACTTTTTCTAATGATGCAAATGGGTTGAAGAAGTATTACAATAATTATCATATGAAGTATTATAAATATCTGTGAGCTGCAACGTATGATGCAAATGGTTAATCCACACTTTTTTAATAGCATTTTCAAGTTCATGCATTTCGCTGACTCCTTAACCATTATTAACACGTTCCGTGCCAAGCCATTTTTGCCTGACTTGTCGTTCAGGCCATTTGATATTTTGACTAAAGATCGATATATTATCATTAAATGTAATTATTAATTATTGTATATATAACAATTAAATAAACTTATGTGTTTTGTTCTTTACTGCATCTTGTATAATGCTTCATTTTTTAGGTAGAAATATAGTTTACAGAATTATATTTGTAATAAAATATATGTTTTCAGCGCATTAAATAAATATAACTGCGTGTACCACCGGTGGTACACGTGGCCTGACGATCAAGTTTACCGTGTACCACCGGTGGTACACGTGGCACGGAACGTGTTAATTACAGTTAAGCGTAGTAATAAACTGTAATCTCCTAATCAAACTCGCCGACTAAAGAAAGGAGTTGAGTGACGTTTCGTAGTTGTAAACGGCTAACAGTTAAAAACCCCGAAATAAGACTTCGCGAAGTGAGGAGTGTTTAGAAGAGGCGAATGGTAGGGTTAATTATTTTTCCTTTTTCCAGCGAAAAACAACCTCTCCGTGTTTCCGACAGAACTATTTCCCTTCTTACCCGTAACCATTTCTTCCTCGAAGCGGCTAATTACGTGAGAAAAGCATACCGTTCCGCTGTTTGTCTCTTCGTTCCTCCCTCTCGTACCGTCCTCCCTCACCATCGTGCCGCCGCGGAAGTAGGCAGTGTACTTGGTAACGATCTCATTTTAAGAACCGAGAAAACAAACGAGACGGCAATTATTCTTGTAATTATACCTTTTACATTCCGCTACCTACGAATTGCCGGTATGTCACGTGTTCTAGACGCAAATAAGCTTCCGTTATCCCTACTGCGAAATTCGCCGTTCCCTCTTTCGGACGGCAAAAAGATGACAAAAAGTAGACGTCGTGCTCTAACAGAAGAAATGTAATCATTTCTCTCTCATTAGTACCGTCTTTAGCGAATGTCTCGCTAATGCCAAGTCCTCCGTCTCGTCTACAGGGAATGAGACAACAATGACACGTAAAATTCATGAAAAGACTTCCGTACTTGCTTCAGATACACATATTAAAATTATTTACCAGCGACTAAGAGCAAAAATTATTAATAAATTAGTAACATAGAAATCAGTAAGAGAGTTAGTAATATAAAAATTATTAATAAATTTCAGTAATTCACAAACAATATTCGATATTATTATTATTTTGTATCATTATATTGTATCTATATATACTTAGTATTTTTCATATCAATTTCAAATCAACTGAACATACGATTTTTTAAACTATTCCATATTCAAGAACTCCTACATAGGAAGACTGAATATCTTGTTTCATTACATTGTACCTCTCCATGTACTTGATATTTTTTATATTAATTTCGAATTCAACACATGATTTCTTAAATACTTCTATATTCTCCAAGCACTGTACAGAAATACCGATTGTCCATTTTCGTTAAATCAATTCGTGTTATTCTGTAACACTAATTAAAAATTGATGAAAGCTACACCAAATCAATGATAGCTTAACATTCACTCCACAACTTCCTCATGGCAACATCGATTACGTATCACCACAATAAAAATCATCATTGATAAGATCTAGCGAGTCGAATTCTCCTTGACTCTTCATAAATTCAGGCTGCACCGTAAAGTGTGTTCCCTTCCAGTCGACTCCTTGCTCGAGTTTAAGTCTCACGTGGCATTGGCAAACCACCCACACATACATACATACATACATACATACATATACACGTACGTACGTACGTCGTTTTGGGAACATACAACGGACTTTGCAAAGTAAATATTCCGGTTGATTGTGGCACGCAATACGTGTTATATAGCACTGTGAACTTTCCATGGACAATTAACTTCGCTAGTGGACTGCCGCTGCTGTCGCGTCGCCTCGTCTCGCGTCGTCAGCGAGTAATTGAATGTATCCGGTTCTGAACGCGACCAACTCCAAAGCGACGAGCGAATACGTGTATTTGGAGACTATTCGAATAGAAATTCGTCCGCGTTTTGCCCGATTCAAATTTCTGTTTCGGTTCGCATTTTTATCGAACACATTTGGGATACCATCGTGTCTCTTAACTCAGTGATCTTGGAGAAAACTTCATCGCAAAACGGACATCGTCAGTTCTAGGTAAGTGATTATGACATAAATGTATACCAGTTAACCATTTATTGTGATAGCATCTAATTCTCTTTGGATAGCATATTACTAGCGTCGATTATACTTATTATTATACCGATATTATTATTATATAATATTGCTGGCTATATAAAGTTATTATATAGTACTTCAGGCTATATTTTTATTATATAATAATGTAATATTATAATATATTATAAATAATTATAATAATAATATAACCTCGGTCATCAGGGTTACGTCACTCCTGAGTATCTAAAAAAATTTTATAAGCACTTGAAGAACTGAAATGAATCATGAAATATGATCTTATTTTAACTAAATAACTTCGTCATGTCCAAGTTTTTTAAAAACACTTCTAAATTTATAGATACAAGTCCATGTTTTGTAATGACTTAATTTTTGTACAAGTACGTTTAAGACTTTTTTTGAAAAATTCGTGATTACTGAAAATGTATATCTGTTAATGTAAAATTCAAATTCCTTTTATATTTCCCTTAATATAAGGAATATATTTATTGTTACTCGTCTTCGAAGCTTTCAGAACGTTTCTGAGCTACCAATCCTTATTGTCAAAAATGGTTGAATTAGTAACGAATGTTAGAACAGGCTTGTTGACTATCCTAGCACCTTAACTTATCTCTGTCTTACGTAGTTGTATAGTATTACCTTGTGTTCGACTCCAACAAGCTAAGTGGTATTAAACGTGCTAATATCAGGTCACTATCATACGTTCCACCTTAAATTTCAACAGTTATCGGGCTTCTTATCTTTTATGTCTATCAAATTGCTTCGATTTCCAGAACGTGTTCACCTTAATGCTTGACCTTTATGATCACGTTTTATCGATTTCATCAACTAGATTTAGTGTTTCAAGGCATTCTTACTTTTATTTTATACTTTCGATAAAAGTCATATGATGCTATGAATTGAATTACCTATTCCTAGAACGTATTCCTAATGCTCTCTTAAATTAATTGAAATTGTTTTACGATTAATCTTGCAATCAAAGATTTTACGTATCTCATATTATCTATAACAACTGATAATGTATCTTCTTGTTTTTTTCACAAATTTTACGCTTCAAAAATAACTTTTATTTGAAGTCACAGAAATATAATTGATTTTACGTTCGGAACTCTCGTAAAATGTTTACCTCGTTGTATTTTAAAAAGAATCTTATTCTCCCGTGAGCAAACAGGCTAAAGGGATATTTCCGTTTACTCTCCCATTGTCTTGAATCTCATTCATAACAAAAGAAGGAAAACTAGTTGTACATTCTGAACTATTTTTCTTATGCTGTTACAATAATTTTAGAATCATTTCCTTAAATTTGATCAGCTATTTATAATCGCAAATCCAAAATGATTAAATGTATTTATTCATTGAGTACTTCGATTGTTTTATTTTAGAATAATTTCTTTGAATTTGATCAGCTATTTATAAATGTAAGTCAGGAATGACATGCATTTATTCATTGAGTGCTTAAATTCTTTCATTTTAGAATCATTTATTTGAATTCAATCGGCTATTTATAATTGTAAATCCAAAATGAAATGCATTTATTCATTGAGTACTTCAATTGTTTTATTTTAGAATCATTTGTTTGAATATGATCAGCTCTTTATAATTGTAAATCCAATATTCATTCACTGAGGGCTTAAATTGTTTTATACCTAATTATAAAAACAAGGGTTGAAGAAGCTATAAGACATTCAAACATCATAATATACCAGAACGTTTGGTATACTAACAAGATCAATATAAAGAGAATTTTCTATCGAACATAATTGCTTATCTGATATTCCTGGTATTTTGGAGATGAAAAAAAATTAGTTTGAAGTAAAAAGAATAGATGATAAATCACGCACGGCGTCTCGTCTCGGTTTTCAAGTGTGACATACAGTATGTGACGCGGCACATGCCCACAGGCGACCGAGCTGATAAATGCATTCCACGGGGGAAAAACTGCGTGCAGTTTGCCGCATTATAACCAGCGTACAGGGGGAGAGAGACATTTAGTGCACTTGTTAGCCGGCGTGATCTATCGGGGAGCCCTGGATCACGGCTCCATCCTTTTTCGTCCCTGTAACCCATTTCCCCTAATCTATCGGCTTTCTTCGAATACATTACTAGATCCTTGCAAGTAATGGCCTTCCCAACACGCAACCTCTTTTTTCCATTTCCTAGAAAAACCTCGACTAACAGCCACTAGAGCACAATGTTAAATTCGTTTTTATCTTCCCTGCTGTTAACAGTTCAGTAATTCACATATGTAATACACGCTATTACTAGGCTAAGGGTTTTATGCAAAATAGAATATTTGTAGTGCCAATTTAGAAAATATAATTAAGACAGACCTAATTTGATATTTTCTTCATAATCGTTATAAAATGACTAGGAGCAACGAAGATCGAATTCTTAATTGTAAACCTCAGGATATTAAAAAAATCAGCTCGATCTTGACTGCCCGTTTGGATCTTTTAATCGCTTAAGTCGTCAAATGCCTATTTCTAAGCACTGACTTGACAAGCCAAATGGTACAGGCTAAATAAATAAATAAATAAACGAATAAAAAGAATATTAATTTGTTGAAACAATTTAAATAACAGTTTATAAAAGTGAAGTTTGAAGCTCATCCCCAATGCGTGTATAACATGTATAATTCACACTCAATGCACATATTATATTTTTTACGTCAAATTTATGTATCCTCGTCGCGTGAAATAAAATACATGTACCGAGTGCGCGCCACACTGGTGTTGCAGTAACGACGGGAGAGAAAATGTATAGCCAATCTATTAAGCAAATATTTGCTGTTCGCGTGTAGTGCCTTAAATCTCTGTCTGGCAAATCTCAAGCTCGTTTGCGTATGTCTCCTTTATCAAATTGACAAATCGTTCAGACTTTATCTATACACCGAACACGAGAAAAACCAAAAAGATATTAACATTTCTATCGCATTTTACTATGTAAATTGTCCGGGATTCACGTTTAGTATTTGACGACGACTTATCAAAATTTAAACAGACTGCTCGATTTATCAGATTCTACATAGTAGATACCCGTTTTCCCAAGACTTGTAACAAATCTTGCTTGGGAAATGACGTGAGGATATTAACTGTCACGCAGCTGTATATCTTCCAACCTTCTGAATGCAACTATGACTCCTTTTACGTTTGTTTTCTTTTGTGCTAATAAAGGGCCATTAGTTATTTGTCGTAACAAACTTCGTCCATACATTACCATGGTATAGCACTCCTTCGATTCGTTTTCACTTAGTAAATCGCAACGACAGACTCTGTTTCCGGAATCCTCAAATATTGGACACCGAGTCTCTTCAGCAGGCGATATTAATCACGCCTAATTTAGCGCTAATAGTCTATTCTAAAGGCTACAGCACTGATTTCGCTGACGTCCGACGCCTGGACGATGCACGGAGCCACTACAGATAGTACGACTCGATGTTATCTCGACGTATTATCTTGACGTATCTACACTTCGTGAAAAACGGTTGAAACAAAGCGAGGGAAAGTCGACGGTGAAAGAGCGCGAATTCCGTAGCCGTAGCGTGTTGGCTCTTTGTGTCGTTAATCCGAGCCATGGCGTAGATAAAGCCCGGGGTCGCTAGTTCTCAACTCCTTGCTTAGAGCCGTTATGTCAAACCTAAGGGACAAGGGAAACAAGGGAGTTATATTGTACTTGGCCCGTGCATAGCGAGATTGTTACGCCCTCGGCAACCTATTCAAACTTCTCACCCCTTTTGACGGACGTACGCGCGAACCGGTGCACCAATCATTAACGACTGCTCTGCTCTTCTCCTCTTGCCTTATACACCTTATCCGTTCCTTTGTTCCTACCCGCCCTGGTGTTCTTCGCTTTGACCTCCGCGGTCTTCTTGAGCCTGTTCAGAAGTATCGCTAGAAAATCTGCACGTTACTGTTCAGTCCCTTTAAAATCCCAGGCAACTAACGATTCCCGGTGAAAGAATTATTTAAGTTTTCAATTAAGGATTAGAGTAATAAAATTAATAAGAATTATAGTAAAAAGATTAGTCCATTTTTATATGTAATATTTTATACGATGAAAACGTATTACAGTATTCACTATTGTAGAAACTATACTATAATCCTGGTAGCGTTGGTAACAAGAGCGTTCCGTACACAATTTTTGAGCTACAATTTTAATCTATCTACACTTTCATGACCCGTCGCCTTACCACTTTCATAAATCCCATAAACTTCCACTACTTTCGTTTATAACCAACCACTCTTCGTCCTTCGTGCGTTTTATAACTTTACGTGTCATAAACACACTGATTAATTGAATGTTAGCCATGTATTTAAGTCCACTTATAAAGTTCTCAATGCGTAATGTACATACATATAAAATGAAAGTGGCTAATTTTTCGAATCCTGGTAGCGTAAACCAGAGAGGAAATCTTCTCTCTGCGTAAATATATTTTTTTCTCTGAAAATTTTCTCTGAAAATTGTTTGAATTAAAGTTTCTTTCATGAAATAAATCTCTTCATTATTAAGGTTGTATCTCTGGCAAAAGTTTAAGAAATGTGAAAAAAACCAATATTTGAAATGATGAACTTTTAGAAAAAA
>NW_017143004.1:173425-185619 GCF_001652005.2 Ceratina calcarata
TTTTGTCACTTCTTCATAGGATTTACAACTCCCACAATTCTTAGTTTTGGTTACTATTTATTATGTATCTGCATTTACATTTTTCTCCAAATGAAATTAAAATTTTTCCATTCGACATAAGAATTCAAGATATAATAACTTTTTAAGCCTCGTAAACTTTCTAAACTTCTTCGTAGAATGTTATTAATATAATGCCTAATAACTTAAAATTTGCGTGCACTGTCTTTTTTTTTATTTGAAGGCTCATGTATTCATAAATGTCCATCTCACAAGTAATTCCAATTACTTTAATCATTTGAACTAGTAAAATAATGTGACGAGTAGACATAGAAATTCTTGCAGGAAGTTCGAAAGTAAGCAATGCGTCCGTTGCATTGGTTGGTCGTGGATGCTCGTGCAAACTCGACTTTTAATCTGATTTTCGTCAACGACGACTCGCCGTTTGGCAGTTGCCAGTCCGGTGAGGAGGCACAGTGAGGGGTTCTCGTATATTGGAGCAAACGTTGCATAGTTCGCGTCATTCGATGCATAGTTAGCCGGACATTGTGCTTGGCAAGTTTGCTCGCATATACATGGTGTTCCGTTTATAAATCTCAGGATAGTTTCCAGAAAGTAAAGCAATGCTGCGTGTTCGAAAAATACGTCTAAACGAAACTGATTAAGTGTTACATTCTTTACAATAGGGATTCAGCAATGGATAGCAAATACAAAATGAGTTCTGTATTAATTAGTAAATTTTTTATGCCACGATCATTTCAGGTCGTACTATTAAACATGGATGAATGCGCTATAATGTTTGCTATAACATACAACAACAAAAAATGTGTGAAGCACGAGTGACGAGTCTAAAAGTATCGATTTCAGACCTATTTTTCTTGGACTACTTTAATAGAAAGTGATGAGAGCCTTTTATAATAATGTTTGGCTATTACATATGTACGCAGTAAGTAATTCTGGTTTTAACTGATTCAGGTTAACATAAAGTCACCCTGTATATTATCGTGTCCAGCTATACTGGTTACAGAGCGTACCTGCGCATCTTCCTTCGAGAGTTTGCTGTGCTCTAATCTTCTACGAGACAGCTGCGCTATATCGAAGCGACATGCAAAGTGTATCCAGTATGCGAAATCGCGATGCGCCGAACAGAAATTAATTACAAGAAAAGAATAGAAACAAAACAGCGAAAAATTGTTTTCACGATTTTTAAACGTATAGTAAAATGTTTTATGTATAATGAAATAATAGGTGGATGTGCAAATTATAATGGTATCTATATAGTGTTAGATAAATATCATGATTTAATATAAAAAATCGGAATGAACTTGTACGTCCGGGTATATGCTAAGATACCCAACGAAAATCAGCGTGGATGGAGGGATAAAAGATCGACGAGAACGATCATAATCCGGAATTGGATATCGGAGAGTCTTCGTAGTCGGGCATGGTTGAATTTTGCCGGTGAGGCCTCGATGACAAAGACGGACCACAAAACAGAAAAACCAGACAAGTGTTTCTGCTGTTACAGCAGGGTAGAAATCCTCAATTTCACGGTTCGCTTGTTCGAAGAGCGGCAGTTTTCCTATCGCGCATCTCTATTCGTTCGAACAACTTTGATCCAAACCTACTACATCTTATGCTTTTTCTTTCTCTTTAAAATACGTTATTCTTTTGTTCTTCCACGTGCTATAAGCCTGGTAGAAAAATTCATACTGTTCCATCATTTGTAAATTGGAACGGTTTGTGATAAATCGTATACCAGAATTTACGTTTAGTTAGGTTTTTGGTCAAGTAGGAACAGATCTGGTAAAAAGGATAAAAATATCATCAGATAGAATGACGAAGTGGGGAATAACTACTATTTTTTATGAAGATCGTCTGTAAAGTAAAATAAATTCTGCATCTGCAAGCATTGCAAAAATCAAGTAGTTTATATTTGAAATTTGCATCCGTTGTAATCACTGAGCAGTCGGTTCATGCTTTCGATCCATCTGTACACATATATATGTACATACATGTACAAAGTACGCCTATACACAAACATACATGCACACGAGTGTAAACGTAATTTTTATTTAAAGTAGAACTCATTCTTGTTCTCTATTCATGCATTTTCCTATTTTTGCGCGCATAATGAAATAAATAGGTCGAAAGGTGTTCCATTTTCTTAAGGCGCTTCCAGAAGCGCAGAAACTTTTGAAAGATTTGTATTTTCCCTCACCATTTTGCGCCTCTTATAAACCTGCGAGTTATTAACTTTCCAACTGACCTGACGTTTAAGCGTTCGTTCGTTCGTTTCCTCGAAGAAAGCTATTTCTAAGCGTCATAAATAATCGAGGGTACGGCAGTGGCGCGGAGCTACGCAGTTACGAAGTTCAGTTTTTACAGTAAACGAATAAACAACCTCGGGCTGGGCTTACTTCTAAGCCCGTTCGTGCAATCGCTACACTTCTTCTTTTTCCAATTAGTAGTTAATTACTTTCTCCTGTGTTTTTTATTCTAGACGTCGGAATCGAAATTCATTAAACTTCGCTCGTGCTTAACGTCTTCAGAGTCAAATAGGTAAAATTAATTAGAAGAGGGATTGACGATATCACTGGCCATGTTCGAATCGATGTTCGCAAGCCTCGACCAACATGAAGACAGGAGAGATCGATGTTACGTTATCGATAACTGTCCTATATAATAGTGTCAATGATAGTTTCTAGACCTTCTCGTAACGGCTGCAATCACGGTCCTAATTGTTATCGATGAGATCAAAGAGCCAATTAGCAGTTCGGGGAATCCATAAGAACAGCAAGAATACGACTGACTTGTACGTCTTGGTCATCCTTCTAAATTTAACGTTAACAACAAAAGAAACTTAGACCCTCAAGTAAAACATCGATTGTGATATTAGAGATTTTATTCATTCTTTCTCCATATACAAGGTGTTTCCTAATTTTTCGGCAAACCAGCAAGAATACGATTGACTTTTGAGGTCTTGATCATCCTTCGAGAGTTAATGTTAACGAACAAGAGAATTCAGACTCTCAAGTAAAACATCGCTTAGGATATTACAGATTCTATCGAACATTTATATAAAGGTGTTTCCTGATCTTCGACAAGATTATGGGAGCGAGAGTGATCTACTATTGAGAATAAGAAAAAAATGTTATATTTTTATCTTTCTTTTATTTAAATCCATAGAATAAACGATAAAAGGAATTTAATTTTTATATTTCTTATCTGGAAACGATCAATAGTAAACGAATATATTTCATCGGGAAAAAGTACCTCGACCGTCACCCGTACGTTCGTACGACCGATTAATACCAAAGGGTTCACGAGGTGGAGGTTAACCATTGGAGCATGGCATTGTGTCCAGGTTTAACCGAGGAAGAACCCTCGACGTATAAACAGCCGATGTCAAACTTTCCATCGATGGATAGATAGATAGATAGGTGTACGTGTGAGCGTAGGCGACGACGGCGAGTAGGTATGTATTTATAGGTGACCCGTATTTCATTTAACCGAAACTATCGGGCCGCTTTGTCGACGGAGCGACGGCTTAATGAAGCCTCCTCCGGGTTAGCTTTGTTTCCACCGGAAGGTGGTAGCGTGTAAGTGTAAGGGGTGTCGGGAGACATGACAGGCGAACGATGTCCGAGATAATCTCGCGATTGCCCCCGAGGCTCCAATTACACCCTCGACACGACACCCCGCGTGGGATCTCAAGATTATTTCCTTTGCAAGTTTATATACTTCGTTTCGGAACCATCAGCCCATTCTCCCCCTTGTTCTATTCTACCTTTTGATCATCCTCTCCGTTACGACCCTAAGCACCGCCGGGGTGCTTATATGTATATACAATATTCTTCGTTCTGCCTTTATGTAATACGTGCAGAAGCACTTACACGATATCCAACGTGTTACATATTATAGTTGTAGTTATATAGGAATATCTAAATAGAAAGACTTTGTATTAACATTTATGGTAAAAATTAAATCGAAGAATCCTCTTCAACCCTCAAGGGTTCCATTTTCAAAAGTTCAGAAATTAGTTTCTTATACTTTCGTGAAGAGATATTTTGCCATCAGAAGTAATTTGATGTCTCATCAGATTGGAAATATTGCAAAACAAAGAGAAACAAACTTTACCCCATTGTCTTTTGCAAGGGTTGAATTTTCAAAAATCCAGAAATTGTTTTCAATACTTTCATGAAGTGATATATTACCATCAGAAAAGTTCGATGTCTCATCAGAATCAAGAGATATTGTAAAACCAAGAAAAAAACAAATTTTATTCCATTTCGAAAAAGGCTCCCCTACTGAGGACAGAAACAACTCTCAAAATTTCGAATAAATTTATATGACAGTTTTTGTTGGACGTTAATGAGTGATTCAGTCAATAAAGGAAGCTCTTTTATATACATACATATAAGATATCACAGCAAATAATAAGAATGCACGCATACACATATTACGTACTGTGGCATGTTTGTCGCTGAACATTATAAATCCTGGCTTTAGCGCATTTGAATATTTCCAGAATACATAGGTATGCGCGATTTATAAAATTCAACCGGAACGAAATATGGAATCTCGAACGATGAACATAAGCGTGTGAATACGAACGAGAAGTTTTCACGTCGACACACTACACACGTTTTCACTCAACGCGGAAACGCGTAAACCGCAAAACTCGAATTTTCCAACCTCGATTCGCACGCTGTGTTTTACGACTCGCTTTTACGCGAATGCGTGAACAAGATACGCGTACACAACAGTTTCGTCCATCAAATCTCACATCAAATACATTTAATACCCGTGTTATCGGTAATAAATCCTAATTCGTGCATATTTATCAGACAATGTCTAAGTTTAGTAACATAATTCAATAATGCAATCGTATAAATGAAAATTGTAAGACATTTGTTTGTTCGTGTTCTTTATTTTTGGCTTGGGGAGGGTATTAGGGCGTTCCCACACTACTACAATGTTACACTAATCACAGTTTTACAGTCTTTGCTTTTACAGTTTTTGTACTATCCATAGGAACTTTCACTTAAACTTTCACTTTCACGTATATTTGTAATTGACTCGTCGTATCTCTACTTTTAATTATTTAATCAGCATTTTTTCTTCTACATGTCGTTTCCTATTTTGCCTAAAAACCTAGCAATCTTTCTAATAATTTTATCATTACCTACATTTAATATTTTACTTATTTCTTCATGTTCCAATCGTATCCATAACGCGTTTTGAGTTAAACACGTCGCCATCTATCCGGTGGAGAGACAACTTGGCTAAGGGTAGTGATCAAGAACAGGACCTACAATATTTCAATACTAATTATTTAAGAATTGCAAATAGTTTACAGGTTTCATGCTTCTTGAATTATAAATTTTAATGGACTAGGAGGCATGCGATAATGCTTGTCAGCTTTCTAAAGGAACGGAGAGGTAGGTAGAAGTGTGCATAGCGGAGAAGGCGATCTAGATTGCAAACGACGGAGAACTGAAGGAAACGGCATCATTTCCGACGTACCGCGGCATCAAAGCCGTTCCAACGTTTCCGCGGCTCAGAAGAAGGAGAGAAAGCCAGCTGTTCATATCATGTCAGAGTAATTCGATGCACACGGGCGAGAGGGTGGCTGCTTTCCAAGTCGATGGATCATTCGTTCGGTTTCGCGAATGTATTGATCCGAAAATATAGACGAGAATCACTGCTCAAACACTTCCAGATGGCTGTTATACAAATTACCATTTTCAGCCTAACGTGCTTAAAAAGTTTTTCTCTGATGAAAAATTTTTAAATAACTACTATTTGCATTTGAGACTGCAACAAACAGTAAATATGGGCAGGTAATACTTTCAGTTTAATTTCGGTCTCTTCTGAATGAAATTCGAGCGTCATTGAATTATTATTCAATCCTTTCCTTTCAACTTTTAAGGTATGCGGAAACACCTTTATCTCTTTGTTCTGGTTTTCGTGAAACGTGGATTCTTGACTCGATACGCGCATCTACCACGTGTGAAATGTACTATGGAAATCGTGTACATACTTTCCATTTATATGGAACTCGATAGAAATTCAGTGGAGAATAATATTTCTCTTCGATTTTACCTGAATAACATTTTAATTTCAACTCCGATTTCTCTCTTTCATCCATTTTCGCTTTGATTGTCCCCCTATTCTTTATGTTTATGCCATTCGGTATCGATATAGTTAAATGTAATCGGATTACAAAATCAAATCTGACAAGCACCTGCTTTTTTCATCATCAAAAACCAAAACATTAAATGTCAGTCCAATGCTCAAATTTACAACAAAAGACGTATTACTAAAATATTTCAAAATCCTTTATACCCGAAATAATGAAATAAGAATAGGGACACATATTCTACAATTTTGAACAAACGTAAATTAAAAAACTGAATAGTCGTACACGTTACGAATTCATACGTGAGCTAATTGAAATTAAAAAATCCAATCGACGCGCGTGCTTCGATTTCGTATGCCGTTATCGTTTTTCGCAGAAAGACAAACGTGTGCGAAACACGAACACAATCACCGTCTGCAGCGGATTGCAGGGCATCAAGAAAACGTCGAAATGCATGGTCGTCGATGTTCCTCTGTGCACGAGGTCGATATGATATCGATCCCGGGAGGTTTCGATACCGCAGGATCTAACTAACGCGGAACCTGCGATCACACGGGGCAAGGGAGAGGGGGGGAGCGGAAAATAGAAACTAGCACTGGGATGGTCTTTGGACTTTAAAGCGGTCCGACCAATTTATTCGAGTAGTTCGAAACCCTTTTCCTCGTCGTTAACTCTTTGGAAATCGAGCGGTTCCATGCTACCAACTGTTCGACAGTATCGCACATTCTACAGAAACGGTGACGTAAATGAAAGATCTTTCGTCCCTGAGAAACAGCATATTGTATCTTCTTACTAACATCATAAAAAACGTTTAATGGATTAATTACAAGAAATTGATTAGAAACTAGAAAAATAATTGATAGCAAGAAGTGAATGTAATATCGTTGACGCATTTAATTAGGACTTATAACAAAGTGACACTTCCTACAAGCTATTCAGTTACATCGCAATTATGGCAACAGCTGAATGTACTGTATAAATATGTCTACTGTAGAGCTGAGTTGGTCGATCTAGTTGGTGATCAGGAGATATTCCAGTTGAACTATGAATTTTGTTGGATATAATTAAATCTTCGATTCATTACGCATTCGTTAGGATGGTTAGAATATCGGGACGTAATCTATAATAGGGCGAAAGGAGTGGAGCGTGGAGGAAGAAACGACGCGGGTAAAGAAGAGAGAGAACGGTCGGTGCTTAAGATAAAGACGGAAACCGACGTTGTCCGGGAACTTGAGCGTCAACAATTTCCGTCTACGTTTCTACTTTTTAATTAGAAAGCCGAGCGCTTGCGAGCCTCTGGCATTCGCAGTCCGCAGCGGGAACGACGACAGTCGACGCCGACGTCGACGACAGACACGGTTGACGAGGCTCGCCTCCGTCTCTCTTCTCTCTCAACCGCTACTCTCCTCTCCGCTTCAATCCTCCATTCACGCCATTTTTTGCGGTCTTCCCATTACCGAGATTGTGTGTCTTTCGCTTATTCTCCCTTCGTTACGTCTTCCACTCTCTTCGGCCTCGGCAACTTAACGATCTCCCATCCTTCCCTTTTTGCCCGACGCATCTATTCTTCTTCGTCTAACTCCTCCTGGCCAAGTCGTTTGGACGTCACGGAATTTTTGTTCCAATCCTTGTTGATAAGTATGATGAGATACGTGTAATCAAAAACACGTACCTCCGAGTCTATGATCCAATTTACAAAATATTACAACCATTCTTTAACTACGTCTTTTGTCAAAATAAGAAAGGAACTGATTGTCAAGTAGAACAATTTGGAATAATCAGTCTTGATCTTGTGGTCACGGTGAAGAATCACGGTTAGCAATTTCGAACCGCGGTGAAGGACCCCTTTTATTTATGATCGAAATATTTCCTTAGTTTTCAAAAAATTATATAAACTCATTTCCTCCGTCCTTCAAACTTTTACATTGCTCACGTTTTATCGTAATGTAAATACGGAAAAATAGCAATTTACACGAAGCACGAGGTCTAAGAAAATACGTTTATATAATTTCCTCATTTATTAATGTTTTTCAATTAAGTAAGAATGCATCGCAGTGTAAAACGGCATAAAAATGCGACTGCCTTTTGGTTTATCTTATTTCCTGCATATCATAGTCTTTAGTTGTAATTTATCACTGGCAGCGGTAGAATGGTAAAAAGTATATGTAGATAGTAAATTCACTTACCTATAACGTATATATGTTCTATGCTAATGAGGCATTAAGCACGATGATAAGCCGCCGGTTTCCAACCAGGTGTTAAGACTATTCAGTAAGAGCGTTTCAAAAAAATTGTAAACCTATATGATGAGAGTAGAATGATTTTGTATTTGAAACATGTGTGCGTACATTGAGGAACGTGAGGGGTAATCTTAATATCATACAAATAACTAAAACGTCATTTGCATAACTAGTTAAATATTATCTTGTAAACATAATACATTTCATTAATATTCAAGTTTATTATTCAGTCCAATACCTGATTTAGCCGTAATACGTGAATATAATCTCTGCGTAATAATGAATATTTATGTAAAATCAATGTGCAAACGTGCGACACTATTTTACAATTATTGCAACTGTAAGACGTGCGTAAATTTCAGACTACGAATTTCCGTTCCACGTAAAACCATTTTAATGCCGTAAGAATCTCTTCTGTTCTTAAAATATCATGTGCTTCCTTTTTCTTTTAATAAGCGCATAATTTATGCCGTCCTCGTTACCGAAAGAAAATTTCCCACCGGAAGGTTTTAAAAATACAGAGATTTTCGATATTATTTATACAATTTCGTAGGTTTTTCGCAGAGTCGTAGAATAAAGCGAAAAATTAAGGGTCGAAGTACGTATAGCTATAATAATGACAATTTAATGCGGGCAATGCATATTTAAAAAAGCAACAGATGCTCAGACTTGTAGTTTTTCATTTTCGACGTTTCGTTACTCAGAGCTGACAGGATTAAGTTCGTTTAAGTGCTCTCAAATACGTGAAACCCTCGCGGCGAAATATGCGACGTCGCGTCGCCCAAGGGGACATCGTCGAAATATCTCTTGCGAATACGTCTCGCTAGTGTTTTTTGTGCCGGGACCCTGCGTCTCCAATTAAGGGGTTACACGCGAACGTGCTCGAGAAACGACGACGCCTTCGCCCCGACCCCGACACCTACGTGTTCGAAGGACCCTCTTGTTTACCATAGAAATATTTCTTAAAATATACATACATACATTTTTAAATTTTTATGTATTTCAAATGTATATACATTTTTCAAATGTTATTATTTCATTGCATAAAGAGCAATGAAATAATACTTTTTTAATGTTCAATCAGTATTTCATTCCCACATATGTATTTTACGTACGCTGCTCAACTATGTATAGCGTTGATATGTAAATTGTACATAAAAAAATCATTTGTTGTCATTCATTTTTGTTAATGATTTTTGTCAATCGTATTTAATAAGTGGCATTAGAATACTTTTGTGAGTCACTCCTATACATATATGTATTTATTATAATAAATGTACGGGACGTCGACTAATCGTAAGAAATGTCATTACTGCACTGAAGGGGGGTGAATAAAATATTAATATTAAATAA
Source organism: Ceratina calcarata (assembly GCF_001652005.2). Taxonomy (NCBI): domain Eukaryota; kingdom Metazoa; phylum Arthropoda; class Insecta; order Hymenoptera; family Apidae; genus Ceratina; species Ceratina calcarata. The sequence continues at coordinate 183,161 of NW_017143004.1, forward strand.
TGTCATGTAGCATTCGAATACTTTTGTGAGTCATTTATACATATTTATAATAAATGTATCATAACTACTACCAACATCCTTAAACCATTTTTAAATAGAGACATAATCTTCACACTTCGCTCTTACTTGAGATATTCAATTGTTTTAAATAAATTAGTTTAATATACATTATTTTTTTCATTAAATTTTTCAAATATAAGCGTTCGAATACTTTCATGAGCGACTTTAACCGTGATAATACACGCGATATAACAGCGATGTCAGTCAACTTTTTCCTCCGTGCGATACTCAGACAAGAAGTCTACCTTTTCGTGGAAACTTTAATTAATTCTCTAAACATTCTGACATTGATAGGCACATCTATAATCATTCCTTCAAACCGTGATTTCTTGTTTCCACTTAGACTCACATACTTTATACACCATATTCACTCATCAGACTCTACTCGCACATTCTGTCAAAAAAGTTTCAATACGTAACGTCGCGTCGTATAGTGAATTTCGCCAGTCACGTTTCCCTGTAACACGCTTCAGTCAAATTTTTACAACTTCCCCGGCAGCATCGAGGCTGGAAATATTCCGTTAGGATAGAATTTAACGAAGTCGCATATCCGTTCCAAGTCACGGTGCTATTGTTATCTACATGGAGTTAAGTGCAGTTAACCAGATATTTTAAACGAGTACCGTCAGCGCGCCCTTAAAAGTTGCTCGGACTCTTGTTAGGGAACTTCTTGGGAAGGTCGTGGCGTGTTCGCGCGCGCGTGTACCAGGGCCACCGGCTACGTGCACGTATACGTGTGTACGTACCTACGTGCACTTATGTTAGATCCGCACGAAGTAACCGAGCTAATCAAAAGTTTTCACGGTGCATGAGCAGCAGCTACGTAGCCATGTGATGTAGGCATATCCGAGGGTAGGGATCGCAAGAACCCGCTGGCCCATTGTCAGTCGATTCGCTTCCCGGATCTCATTTGCTCGCGGCGGAGAAAAAAGGAATTCTTTCAATTTCGATCGCGAATCACGATCCGACCACGATTCGCTACGTGCCTGCGATCACGTAACCGCATGAATGTAACTAAAGAACCCATCGAAACTTCGCGGAATCGAATTACTCGGTTAATCAGAAGATGAAACTACGCTGATACACTTTATACCGAAATACCGAATTACTTCGAATGGTCAGATGTGTAAAATAAATGTAAATAAACAGGGAATTATATTGTAAAATTGTTTAAGAGAAACTCTTTTTCTATTTACAATTTATTTTGATGCATGAAACAACTTTTTTGAGTTCGGGAATTCATTTGTTGAAAAGTTTGACGTATTTTCTGAACTTTAGGATGATAGAAGTATTTTGAAAGCTTTTAATACGTTGTGTAAAATTTACAACGTGAAGAGACCGCGAAGTCATTTTGGATCGTGCGTACATTTTATTGCTATTTTTAGTTAAGTTTGGAGAAAATAATTGCGAAACGATTTGAGGTCAAGCGGTATAATTTTTAAGGTTGTATAAGCCTTTAAATAAGAATAATAACGAATCATTCAAATTTAGAACAGCATTGAATTCTGCCCTGCCATAGAACTAATGTCATGCTAAAGGTTAGAAGATACATAACAATTTTTGAATACTTTTTACTAATTACCTTCACAACGAATCAATTCTTAAATTCAAGAACATTTAACGTAGATTTATTTCCATTTATCTCCTGTTGTATTTAAGAAACTCGATTTTGGTATTTAAAAGAAAGATTGAATGGAATCAAAATGAATTTTCAGTAAAAAAAAAAGGATTCCCAGAAACGAAGTTTAGTTTAAAATTCTTTAAAGCAGTTAAACTTGACGTCATACATACCGTGAAGGATTGCGTGAACACGCTGGGAACTCTGATAGACCGAGGGAGTATTCTGAACAATTGACACAGAGCGTATAATTGAACAAACTATATTATAAACACACGATCCGTATCGCGTTTGTCACCCGTTTATAGTTGGCAACGATCGGCGAATATGCGTGCAGTGTCAGCCGGCGTGTATGCGCCGAGCCCGTCCTGCCTACGTACCAAGGATAAGCCTGTGCAAATAGTGACATTAATTGTCTACGCGTCCGTCCTATTTGCATCCCATTATTCAGAATAATTGATGACTATTGGTAATCTATGCGTTGAAACTCATTACCATATTTAACGTACCGACGCGTCGTTTCATGCATATACCGTGCACGAGTCAGCCACTACGAACGGAGCCCTCCCGACAGATAAAAATATCCGATTAATCGCTTCTCAATAATTTACGTTCAGCATTTTATACTTTGTCATTTTTAACTTTTATATTGAACGTTCTACTATTTTCGTATTACTGTTTCGCATTGTTACTCAATTTTAATCAGTTGTATTATTAAATTAATTAAATTACTTTAAATTATATTATATAATACTTATTATTAAAAGTATAAAGAAATGGA
>NW_017143004.1:185736-196756 GCF_001652005.2 Ceratina calcarata
GCTTATACGTATGCATATACATAAATATTATGTATACGTATGCTCGTATTTAAAAGACACACAATACATTCTTGAAATCAAAGTGTCTGTGATTATACTACACCTCTCGTTTCATTTTACTGAACAGTTTGTTAAACTGAAATTTTTACTCGATTTGCATTTACTTTTTGACTGGAAATAATTGAGAATTATTTGATCGACGTTTGTAACGCGAGATAAATACAATTGGACACACAGATATGACAGTACTGGTGCAATGATCGTTAACGCAGTACGACCCAGTTTTTTCACCTGTTATCAACTGTGAACAAAAACATATCCTCTCGAATTTTTCATGAAATCCACGTTGACGCACGAATTTCCGTCCCACAACGTTCGTCGCTCGGTCGTTACCTTTTTTCCCTACTACACGCGGAAACGTGTTTTCAAATACCTTTAAAATTTTCAAGCTCTTAATATACATTTTACATATTCTGTGCGTCGTATTTAGATCGCGTTTTGAGGATTCCCGAGAATTGTTTAAAGTGACCCAGTGCGGGATTGAAGGGCCGTGTTTCGTGTAACCGAAGAGAACTCGTTTAAAACAGTTGGAAAGCATTTCTCTTTATCCCGAAATTCTATAGGAGACGTGAAAAATTGAAAGGAACAAACGTAGCGTGGCCATGGGTAAGGGATACGCTAAGAACTCTTATTTCTCTCTTTATCCCGGAAGAAGAAAAGTGGTCGAGGCTGGGCTGCTTCGTAACTACTACGTACAATATACCACGGCTTATAGCTACGACCGAGCCGGACGAGCGGCCAACGTACCAGCTACTTCATAAATTCTCTTCCTTTTTAAACGAAAACTGTTCTCTGATCTTACGTACCGCGCATGACGAGCCTTATATCGAGGGAACCGCGTAACATTATACTTGGCTCTGATCCTGGCCACGCGATTGCCTTTCAAACGTAAATATCCAACAATTTTTACGATTCGTCGACTTTGTCAATTCACCACTTACTTTTAATCAATCCAAATTCAGGGCTTGGCCATTTCATAATTTTATAAAAGTTTACCCGATTTTTTTCATTCTCTTACGTCTTTTGAATGAAGTACTTATTATATACTTTGAGACACGTTCAAAAATCATTGATGGCATGGCTTGGGACAATGGCTCTCTACTTTCTCGTTGTTAATTTTCTCTACGGAAAGTAATAAATTTTTACACTATTTTTCTAATATCCAATCTGGGATTTATGTGTTTCTTAATAGAAAATGAGGATAAAATAAATGCAAATTCACTAATGATTCTGACAGTTATTGTTGAATGAATGAATGTATGAATGAAGGACGTTTAACAAGTGCCAAATAAAATTGCATTAGAAATTTTTTTTTAATAAATAGTTTAAAATTGTTTAGATTTAACAATAAAAACAGTCTAATTATAACATTGATACCAGAGCGCTGTCAAAATAATTGCGAGACTACCGCATTGGCAGGGCATTCGATTCGGAAAGTATCCTTTGTGGAGGGCAAAATATATCAGTAAATAGAATGTGACGTTGAACGTTTACCGAGCCGTGTTTGCCGTGACCAAGCGAGGTATGATCGTTTCATCCGAATTAGAGGAAGAGAGAGGGCGGCCGGAACGTGGGGGGATAATCAAAAAGCGATTACCGAAAGGTTCGACGAAATCTATCACACGTGAAACAATGGCCGTCAAATGAGATGGCGAGGGCAATTGACCGAATCCACGGTCCCCGGCCGATGCCGATGGTTCGCGCGCTACCTACCCCCTCCCCCTCCCCCCAGCCGGTTCATCCCTTCCGGTCCGCGCTCTTTCGCTGTTTACACGACCCTACGTGATCCCCGCAACGCAAACTGCACGGAATGCAGAAACCTGATAGAAAATAGACCACCGTCGCGCCGCGCCGTTTCGTTCGAACACCGAAATACGTTTCAGTTCCTCTCCGCTTTTTGTTCTTTCTCTGTTTTCCTCGTCCCCTTCCCGAAAGGATTTCCGATTGATACTTTGAAACCGTTTCCCACTCGGGACATCCGAAAATGTGACGGATTGTAATTATCTCCCATCTTCTTTCGTAATCGTCTCATTTTGTACAGCACTGATTTTCTCGCGTTTCAATTATTTAATCCCGGCAGGTAAAAAGAGAATTTATTTTAAAATTAATCGTTGAAAAAGCTGGAAGTCAAGCGTTGCACACGTTTGTGACAGATAAATTTCCGCATCTGTCTGGCCCTCTTTCTCTCTGGCCAGAAACGTAGGGTACAGTTTTTCCGGCAGTGAAGTGTTAAACCTTCTCACCCTAGCCGCATGAATATTTCACGGAAAGAGACCGCAGCGATGCGCCAGTGACGATATAAATCTCTTGCCTAGCCCCTGGCTTCTCGCCGCTTCCCTAACCAGTCTGAAGATTCTAAAAACCGCTCAATGGTCTATTCGCTGTTTCCGAAAACTGTCACGTGCCATCGCCGAGTAAAAGAATAAAAAAACCAAACCGACAAACAATTTCGGAAACTGTCGTATTTTGCAAGATTTATTGTGTAGAATTATAAATTTGAAATTTTTTAATGGTCTACTCGCTGTTTCCGAAAATTGTCACGTTGCGTCGCCGAACGAAAAAATAGAAAAACTAGATGGGCGAACAATTTCGGAAACACGTATTTTCGCCACTGTATCGATGCAACGATTAAGCAGAAAAATCCTCGAAATTCCGTCGGAAAAGGAGAAATTTTGAGGATTCTATGAGAAACTTGATACCTTTTCAAAGAATTTCCAGCTTAATCTGTTATAATTCGAAATGAATCGCACAAACGCAGTAGTGCAGGCATGCATCAGACCCGCTTGAAAACGCTTGAAGATGAAATATTTCAACGGCAGCAACCAGAAATTCTACCGGAAAATCTATGAAATCTTATTTTGTAAGAATTATAACGTAGAATTATAAAGGAATGCTTTTGCACTGTACGTTCGTTGACCTAAAGATTTTATATGATGAATATGAATGTTCTTATAACCAACCCCTCGTAATCGTAATTATAAACAATTTTATCGAATAGTAACGTTAGCGACGAGAAGAATTAAAATGAATTATGGAAATTTGAATACAAATTATAGAAATGTACATTTACTTTAGATATGTATAAATTATATGTATTTAACACGCAATGGTATTAAATGAAACGTGATACACGTGAATCCAATTATTTAAGAAGAGAAACATGAAATAGTTAATTATACTACAGAATTACTGCAGAAATACTGCATTTCATTCGAAGAAGTTTTCCCCTTTAAACGTAATAGTTTCAAATAATTATATTCGCAATTAAAGGAATTAAAATGACTCATGGTTATTGGAATACAAATTATGGAAACTTAAACTTACTTTAGATTTGTATAAATTATACTTAATATGCAATGGAATTAAATTGAATGTAATACACGTAAATACAATTATTTAGGAAGAGAAATATAAAATAGCAAATTATATTAAAGAATTATTGGGCCTCGTTCGAGGAAGAGTTATCGCGTACGCACAGTTCTTCTCATTTTATTAGCCCGCTCATTCTCGTATGCGCGAGGTATCGTGTCGCGATCGTCAAACTTCTCAACAATCCATTCCGAACGCCCTTCACGTTCGCGTAACCTTTCGACTACCCGCGCAAGGGATTGTGCGCGAAAAGAGAAGATCAGTAAAAATTTTTCATCGCTCGCGTCGAGCGCTGCTCGAATTTTTAGTTCAAATTACAATCTTTGATGCCTGTTCGTATTTGCAATGTCTACATTGTGAATTTCTTTTTATAAAATAACACATTTATAGTATTAGGAAACTTCATTAAAAAATTTTAGCATCATTTAAATATTGCAATGTTCTATTAAGTTATATATGTATAACAATACAGACTACGTCCAATGTTCATGTTTTCTGCACAATCAATTTTCTGATAAAAGTAAAAATTCTCAAATTTACTAATTATTACGTTGATAGGTACTCGAAGGACATATACTATCTGCAATGTTCATATTTACTGCATAATCAATTTGTTCATAAATTTAACAAGTTCTGTAATCTACTAATTATTGGGTTGATAGATACTCGAAGGACGCATCATACTATCTGCAATGTTTATACATAGTTGCTGCATAATCAAATTGCTCATTAATCTAAAATGTTCTGTAATCTACTAATCATTAGGTTGGTGAGTACTCGAAGGACGTATTATACCACGTGCAATGTTTATATAATATTTGTTGCATAATCAATGTTCTCATAAATCTAAAAAGTTCTGTAATCTACTAATCATTGAGTTGATAGGTAATCAAAGGACGCATGATACTCAGGGTTCGCATAATTTTTCCTTCGGCCGGAAAGTGGGGACGATGCGACCATGGTGGAGAATAGTACTTGATGGGGGTATGCTTGGCATGGTCAGCGAGGGCGCATGAGGGAAATAGTAGTGGGAATCGAAATACGGGCGAAATAGAGGGGAAGCGAGCCGTGAGGGAAAAATTATGCCCACCCTGATGATACTTGCTCGTGTCTGACCAGGGGACTATATCTATTCATCGACTTCCGTATACTATAATTCAGATAATCTATTGCTAATGATAATTATTGAATACGACAACGTTCATCCATCACTTCGATGTGCCGTTTAAAATGTAGAAGAATTCGCGTACACGGATAGCTAATTATTTCTTATCTACTAATTGTCGATACCCTTGTCGTTCAAAATTTTTTGTGCTATAATAAATGATCGAACAACTTCCACATAACGTACTCGATACTTTAAAATGTCAACATTTCAAGAAGATAAGTGGTCGCAAATTCAAGAATTACCTAATATTTTAAAGACAACTGGCGCTTTAAAAATGAATTGCCGTATGTAAATATACATGTATGTACGTCATTCATTTGTACATCATTCATATGTATGTGTACATTATTCAAGTGTAGATATATATACAATTAATTTCTATTAGTCTATAACTAACTATAGTCATAATTATAGGATTTATTCATTTTATAAGAAATATGGTCAACTTTTTGCGTCATTAAGCATGTTTTCGCGTTGATTTGTACGAACTTTCCTCTCTCGTACTCTAATTAAAGGTTTTATACTACCACTTTTTTTCAATCCTTTTCATATTCTGTTGTCAAGACAAGGCAAATTATATGTATACATACATTCATGTTCTTCTATGTAATTGAACTCAAATATGCATACTACATTCAGTATTATTAATAGCATTAGCATAATACATATGGTACGACAAAAATATTTGATTTTACCAATTAAAAACAAAATACTGTCTTTATACGATTTATTATTATATTAAGTTAAATTACAATGTTTTTATTATCATAAAAGTTCACGTCTGTATCTCAGTTTTCTCTTTTTTACAGTTATTTCCTTATTTTTTAGCATTCTTTCCATTACATTATAAAAATTCTTATACTTTTGCCAAAAATTATACAAAGTAAACATATAATTATTTATACACTACTGTTACATTTGATCAATCACCATGACACTATTCAAACGAATAAACAGATCTTCTTTATCAAATCGAATTGACGACGGGCGACTCCTCGAATAGAAAATCGATTTTATATCAACGTCAACCGGTTAACGCGGGAGAAGCGGAGATCGCGATCTCGGAATTGAAATAGTCGCGCGCGGTAGTTGAAACATCTGAGAGGGGAAAAAGAATCGTGGCGAACGAGGAAAGAATCAGTGGTGTCGAGTAGCGAGAAGTGAGGTTGAGAACGGTTCTCGCTATCGGTGGTTCGCACATCAGGACATTCGTCTTTGGTTCTCGCTGGACGTTTCTATTTCCTCGCGAGTCTGCTATTCCGACCGGTCGTCTCGTGATTTGTTTCATCGCGCGATGCCGATGTACCGCGTTTCAAAATCATTCATTCACAAAATTCATCATTTACTCTTAAGGTAGCTTTTATTTTATCTGTCATTGTCAGAGCACATATTCAACTATGTACGACTTACTGTTTTATATCTGACCCTGTGACAAAAGGACATCTACATCTATCCATTTATAAATGAAAATTAATAATAGAATATTACACCTGCTAAGAAATTTTCGGTTACGAAACTTGTAAAGTCTTCGGCCTTCATCGTCTTGAGATTAAAATTCCTTACTTCGAGACTTCAGTTATCTTGAGAAGAACAAATTACATTCTATGGTTGACTTGGAGTTTAATCTCATCTATTCAGCATCTTATAATTGCAATAATGTTTAACATTTACCAGCAGAAATAACTAGATTATTATAAAATTACAATGATGTTTATGAACACTAACCAAATTGTTAGTAATACGTAAAAAAGTTTAAATATCATTTATTATAATTGTTGAGAAAAATGTGACAAAGCTTGGGTAGGACAATTGATAGGTGAAATGTTGAACTTGTTCTTGGGCATAAATTTCGATATCCGAACTAACGGGTGTGGACGTGCGAAGGGAGAAAAAAAATTTGATCTGCAACTCTGATGGAGTGGTGCTTGTACGCGAAGCACGTGCCTCGCTTTCCGAGGACCGAGTTTTGTGGATCCGAAGTGGGTGATCCGATTCATAAAAATTTATGAACCAAATGAATTGTTCAACAACGGAATATAGGAATTTCCTAACGTAGTTGCCACTTTTGCAAGAATCGCCATTAGAGCTACTCCTAACGATAATAAAATAATTCTTGCTATCCGGATTACCAATGACCCTACGTTGTCATTTCGCGAAGGAGATGACCGGATCCGTTTGCGTGGATAAAAATAAAAAATAAATCCCGCATCGTTCAGGTTCGGACCGACGTAGCGCGGTGTTATCTTAAAGCGTGGGCTTAGCTCGTCCGAGGTTGCAATAGTTTGATAATAAATTTAAACGTCAGGAAAATGAGGGAGGTTCTTATCGCTCGAGAAACGGGGATAGTCGAAAACTAAAGCCGTGAAAGGGAGAAGAGCATTTGAAATCGAATGACCGCGAACGATCAGCGATAGAGGAAAAGAAGAATCCCGATTGGTCCATCGGCTGCGTCGATCGACGTACCTTCGCGGAATGGTTCTCGTCGTTCGCCGACCGAACGTATTCGCTGTCCATCAATCCTCGATACTTTTTCCCGGATGAAAAACTGGACGATGAGTCTTAGAAACGATTCAATAAATCCTGTTGAATTATTCCCATCCCTTCATTCATTCCACTCTTTTTATGTACCCTCGCCATCGTAAAACCGTATTCTACTTTGCTTGTATTTCTTATGATTTCGAATGTCGAGAGGATAAACTTTGTTCGTCCATTGAGATACTGACAAATGTATTATACAATCTAACAAGTTTACATCTTTAATAATCGAATATGATTGTTTCATTAGAAATTAAAATTAGACATTAGAAAATGTTTTACGTATTCCCTTACGTCCCTAATTCCCTAAATCTCTGGTTCTTCCTCACTTTGAACATGCCTCGATAATTTAGACTCCCGTTTGATAAAGCATGTGAGGTGTCCCTGAGATGCTTGAGAATGTCCAGTACTTTCTTAAACATCTTCCTTTACGTACTTCATCGCCAACGTATAAAGTATTATATTATAATAATTATTGTATTTTTTATTTCTAATTATAATATATTATAAAATTTAATATTATTACATTCTATAATATATTTTATTATAATATAAAGTAATTATTATAAAATAATCTCGTATCTCTCGTGAAAAGCGTTTGGTCAGTCTCGGAATATCGTGTGACACAGCGTTCGTCTTTGCTCTATCCTGTCCATTTCTTACCAGTGAAAAATACTGTCGTACCTGTACCACCAGAATGACGAGTGGCGTCGATTTCACTTCTTACCATAGTGGCCGGAAGATAAATTGTTGTCTCGTTGATAAATTTTCCGGCTGCCACGATGTATCGTGCTACGTTTCCTTCCTGATTTTTCTATCGTCCGTCAGATAAGACACACGAATGTTCTTGAGGAAAATTTAAACGAGGTAAAATGACTTGCGATAAAAGAAACCGTTAAAATCGTGTTCATTGCCTATCGTCGTGAATCATGACCATGAATTCGTCATTCTCATTTCCAACAAGATCACAGTTACCACTGTCAGGTCAAGTTTGTGAATCTAAATACGAAACAACCATCGAGCTGGCTTTCTTTTTAATTTTATCCATTATATACAAATATTTGAATGATTTTACGATCTTATTTGTTAATAGAAGTCTTGTTAATCATTTATCATAATATCCAGAGAAATGATTTATTTATTATCATATACATTGCATTATTACTATGTACATTGTGTAATTTATTATGTACTATACATATTGTATATAATCGCTAATAACTGCAAGGAGGATACGATTTTAGTAAGAACTCAAAATCGAACTATGGGTATGTAAAAATGTAGATGAATCGACACAAAGAGACCTCAAGCGTGCTAGTTAGGTTCATGCGAAAGAATTCGCGGAGTAAACACGCACGACAGGGGTAGCGGGTGAACGGCAGCGATCAATCAAGCGCCATTCAACAACCATAATAAAATAACAGGCGGCGGCACGGTCCAAGCATTTTTCCCACTGGCGACCGAGTCCGCTGTTACACGCGCCGACGATTTCGTTAACTGAATGGCCATTCAATGACTTTTAACGAACAATACCAAAGAAGAGATAAAAACAAATTCCCGCGAAAGGAGAAAGAGTCCTCTCTTTTCTACCGTTTGCCGGTTCACGCTTTGTAAAATCGACTCACAAAATACAAAAACGACTATATTGCGTCCCATAATAATTATAACACCAATGAAATACTTCTAGTAGCAACGTTTTCACCACAGGGTTAAAACTGATAGAGTGAAATTCTGTCAATCTCTAATCTCTACTTGAGCCTAATTGCTAATTTAAGGCTTTACATTATTAACATTGTTATGTAGATACTTCTAAATATTATATATATAAATAAATAAATATATACTCATAATAAATGTGATATTAATATAAAAAATAAAAATATATATATACATATACATATGTATATTTATATATTTCCACCTCTGATAAATTTATGTTATATGTAGCGAGCCATCGCAGATTCACGAGCTCCTGTCTTTTCGCGCTACTATACTTACACATGTATGTGTACTATACATATTTCTGCATAATAGCTAAACATCGCGCAGGATCGCGCGATCAAGCTGCGGATAAACAAGCATAAACGATGGATGATGAAAAAATATTTCAACGAAGGCGAGACCGGATGCGATCTTTTATTTTCCCCCGTGGAGAATGTAAATTCTCGGCTGGACGAACGGAGGAGCTGCGGTAAAAAGACAGAGAAAGAAGTTGCTCCATTTAAATACAACTTCCACGGTGGTCGAATTCATATGAAAATTAGCTTTCATTATAGCCGGCCGGTCATTAAAGGGTAAAAACCGGTAAGACGCATCGCCGGCGAAAAACCGTGCCGTAAACCATCCACCTCTTCCGGCCGCGTTATTAATGATTCATTGTGCCCACGAATCGCGAACTCGTGACCTTAACTTAAAAACAGCGACCTGGCAGAGTATCCGTACAAATAGACTAATGAGAATTTAATTAACATCCTCCGCGTATCCGCGTTGACACGTTCTCGTTTGCCGCCGTGTTCTTTCCCTGTGTAACATAAGTCCACAAGCATTACACAGACCCCGTATTTCCACCTCTGACAAATTGATCTAAAGACCAACCGTAAAAGAAAATAATGAACGAACACATAAAGTAATTTGTTGGAATATGATTGTAGGAATAATGATACAATTATTATTAATCACGTTTATTCACTGAGTATAGGAGTATGACTGTATATAGGAATAATTTTATTATTAATCATTTTATATTAATTTATTAGTTATTATGTTTATTCACTTATTAAACACAATGAGATGCGAGATCTTTAATCAAAACAAGACGAGACATAAAGTGTCAATGTAAATAAAAAAAAGTCATCCCAGTGACTAGCGTCCACAATGAAAGAATGAAAATATGAATTATTTTAACAGAATTTGTTAAAAAACGAGAAAGCAAGCCTCGAGTATAAAAATATAAAACGTGATGAACATGTAACGATCCTAAAACGTAACTGAAACGCGTCCAGATTTAGAAGTAATTTTAAACCTGATGGCAATCTTTACATTTGACATTTCATGCGCAACATTCGCATAATCTTAACGATATCGCGGAACTTAACTTTCATATACATTTGTTTTCATGAAAATCCCACCGCTCTGCGAGTCGTCGGTTAGTAGTAAAAAGCTTATCAACGCGCCGCGTTTGCTATAACACCGAGCCAACTATGCAATAAATTGACTCGTTAATACGCCATTAGTGTATACCTTTTATGTGCACTGGCCTCGATGAAATGTGCGAATTATTTGCGCCTCTGCGTACCTCGAGGTTCAAAGATGAAATTAAAAAGCGATTTCATGAAAACGAGTGGTCAGTGCTGTTAATACATATGAATACGTAACGACGATGATACGCATATGCACATAACATTTTAACGAGTCCTCGCTTTTAACAAAATACAAACAAACAATAAGCTAAGCCTCTTTTCAAAGTGTGTGTATGATTTTGAATATGAAAAGGCAAAGAGCAGAGTACGTGGAATCGAGTGTCTCATTAGCTTCGTACGACATTAATTTTATTCCCTGTTATATAAGTTACTCCACCCTATTCATTCGTATCTCATACGCGTATGAAACATTACGTATGCTTGTCTAACGCATCCAGAACGCTCGAGGCTAATCACGTATGCACAGTTTTGCGAAGGTTGAGTCACGAGCGTGAACTATGATGAATAGAATTGGCTTTTGTTCACAAAGGTTACCCATACAAATACTTAAGAATTAGTTTCAGGATTTTTGCTCATTCATTCACTGAGGGGGTGAAAGTATGTGAAATATGTGTTTACAAAATCCTCTAAAGCATTCAACTTCTATCACTTATATACTTTCTATAGTTTAAATAGGGAGGAATTATTT
>NW_017143004.1:197446-206122 GCF_001652005.2 Ceratina calcarata
ATTCATTTGTTTTATTCAATAATTTTAAATAAATTTACGTGACTTCTTTTTGTTCATAAAATATTTCTATTCTATACGTTTCGAATTTTATATACGATAATAACACGAAGCTGTGATAGGGGAAGGTAGTTATTTACTATAAGTCCTGATTTTCCAAAGTAGCTTCGAGATCAACGAGTATCCTAGAGACGATTGCGCACGACAACAAAATCCAACAAAGCCTTTGAATCTAGTGGTTTTCGAGGACTGACCCTCCCTCGTTCGTCTACGTCGTACAGCTACAGTTCATCGCACTACCTGCGGTGGTACATAGGGACTGATGGTTCCGTTCTCTGTTGACGTTCACTGTTGGTCCCTATTGGCATCCAAAGATACTAAACCTTGGATCGTCCAAATTTCCTACCTGCTAACCACAAAGCTATTTTGGTCTAATAAAATTGTGTAACATTTTGGTCTCATATAATACTTTGAGAATTTGTATCGAGGCAATGGTTCGCTGATTCGAAATAATTCTAACTCAAAAACGTAGCTAATTATAAAACTTTCTCTTTTGAATTTCGTTTTTTTTTTTCCACGTTATAATAAAATCTGATAAATTTTCTTCTTAGCTATTACAGTTTCTTCCGACAAGTACCATTTTGCTTTTTTAAGTGGCGGTGCGCCAACGCGGCCACCGGTGTAGATTAAACCCCGTTTAATCATCTTTTCGCTGAAGGATACGAGCGCTTTGATTTTGATAAGTTACGCAGAAAGTTTTCATGTTAGACGGTAACAAAGCGATACCACAACCGCGGGTCTATAATCACGGGACATTACTCTTATTATCTCTCCGCGCGGTAGCAAACGCAAATTAAGCCGTAAAACTCTACGGCAAAATACAAGTCTGGCCCAAGTATAAAATATGCTGCCCTCAACTTTATTTATTGTTTACGCATCGATCTTGGTTAATTGCACGCGTTTCGTGTTTCACCGTTGAATTTCACTTACGGCGTTATACAACAAAGTGCACGTTGTACTAGACGCGTACCTATGTATAAAAATTTTCGTATTTTGGATTAGAAGATTAAAAATTTCCGAGACTCCATCGTTCTAAATTTAATAAATAATAATTGCATATTTAACCCTTTGACTGCGGCGTGCTGTTGCGGAAAACCATCGGTGCGGACTAGGACGGCACTATATTCGTTGACATATATTTAAGATTTGGGATGACTTATACATATATGCGTCTGTCGTATATATTGATTTTACGAGGACGTATATATACGTCAGTCGTATATATTGATAGATTTGCGGTGACGTACACATACGTCTGTCGTATATATTGATTAACTTCCGATAACATATACATATATACGTCGGTCGTATACATTGATAGATTTGCGGTGACGTACACATACGTCTGACGTGATCAAAGGGTTAAATGTAACATAAAAATATTCGTTGGTACATTATAATTAAATTTCATTTAATCTTACATCAACAATTGGATCACTGTATACATATACAGCTGTATTGTGTAGCACCGAGCAAATATGAAATAACTTTATAATCTGTTAGTTGCCATGAAACATCGTATGCGAGACAGGTGAACTTTTTGTGAGCATGAAAAACTCGGATAAGAGAACGGAAGGAAAACTTCATAACTTTAAGCACGAGACGAGGTATTAGATAGAGAAATTTCTAAAATATCGCGTTCACTCCATGTTAAGCATGCCTCGCATTCCGTTAAGGCTGCGCACATTTCCTCCACTTCATCGTATTTAAGCAGCCTTCTAGCACGATTCGTGAATTATTGATGCTTTAATATCTGATTGTTTTAGTTGCCGAATATTTTAGTTTCATTGGATTTATTTGTAATATACGGGTTTGTAAAAGCCATCGCTATAAAGGAGACCTAATATCCCAATAAAAAAATAAGGTAATAAACAAGAGATTTGTGCACTGAATGTCTCACTCGATACCATACAACTTTTGTTTAAAATATTTTTTCGTAAAACAAATGATTTACCATTTGCTATTTAAGGTCGTCATGCTATAACACTCACCCTGCATAATCATAAGTCAGTGAGTAGAAATTGTGACGTGAACAGAAATTAGGAAATTGACTATACATTGCCTGTTCGATAAATCTGATCGCGAATTTACTTTAAAGAACAATTTCGCCGATATCCAACGAGCATTCTAGAGCAGAGATCATTCGACAGTAGATTACGCTAAAATTACGAAGATCAGTCGATAAAGGAAATCAGTGGTCAGGAAGTTAAGATGGTAACAATTAAGAAACTACAAGGATATCTCGTCTTCATTGGGAGAGAAGCTTCGAGGAAGTTCGTGCGGAGGAAATCCGCTGTTCGTTCGAACAATTTGCTTTCTATATCCGGATTCGGATTTCGGTTGCAATCCAAACGGTTTGACCACTCGCCATTACCTCGAACGCGACAAACTTTCAGCGATTACCGCGGTGGTTTGCTTTTGCGAATACCCCTGCTCTCGATTACGCCCCGCGTACCTTATTACTATCAGAGTTTCGAAATTTCGATTCGTTCCCATCTCACGGATCCGCTGCATAATCGCCGCGGATGCCCGATGGAGATATTTGCGCATCTCTCAGATGCTAATTTCCTTTCTGATGGTAATCCCATTATCTAGCGATGATTATGCCCGATCAGCTACGACGGTGCTTATCTCTCGTTCGTATTTCAGTCGGAGCAGACTGAGAGAGACATGGTTGAGAAATTTTTCGTTAGTTCATAAAATTTCTCGGGTAATTTTATGTAATTAACGTTAAGAATTGTCAATTTCTACGTCGGAATAAAATACAACGCCTGGACTTAAAAATAAATATTTAGTCATGTAAAAATATATTAGTCGGTCCTAAAAAATAATGACTTGCCCTGACAACGGAGGTCATACTCGTACGATTAATAGTTTAAAAGTTGAAAATACGTTTTTACGACGTAAATGTGTGAAAAAATAATCCATTAATAATATTTGATATATAGTGCCAAATGTTAGATCTGATACCACAATTTTTACTATTATTTACATATCATTGAATTAAAATGTAACTGACGTCATTATTTTTGAGCATGATATCAAACTTTCAAAAGCTTTACTAGTAAATCATTTTTTATATTATATCTTCAAATATAGAAAAAGTTAATTCCATTTTTCGTTTTTGTTCTAAATAAGATATTAATGTGTAGAGTTGCAGTGGTCTCGGGTTTGATACCGAGTCCCCTAGCTCAGCACGTCTGAAAATAAATTTTTATGTGCTTATACCAACCACGGCTTTACGATGATTCGAAGACTCCATCTGAAATGTAGATCCAATCTCGCAAGATTCATCTTAAATTTTGCTATGTTCATACTGATCCACTGTTAAGATTCACTAATGGCAGCTATAGTGGTGATGCGACTCAACGCTAAATTGCTAGAGCGACTCATTGTTCAAAACTCGAAGTTCAAGTATCATGCGAAAGAAATAGAAATAAGGGCGTCTGTGCTAAATGTAATAAAAAAATCTACAGAAAATGTATTTTGAAAACAAAATATATATGTAAAAATTGTTTTGAATAAAGTTTCTTTAAAATAAATTTCTTTTTTTAAAAAAAAACTTCCATTTTAATGTTTGACTCATTTCAGACAAAATAGATATACATATATCAAATATCCGGCAATCTAGTGTTAAAGCGTCAAAGAAAAATCATTAGTTTTGTGCATGTGTCATCTGAACGAAAGACAAATTATTTGCGATAAGAATTGCTAGTTGGTGTATAAAAGGCAGACACGGAAACATTTTGGCACAACTAGAACCAACTGCTTATTCAGCTACTACTCTAGTAACAAACAGCAACTCTTTCAAGATGAGCAAAATCTCCCTGGTTCTTGCTACCTTCTGCCTAGTTGCGGTAAGAATATTACAAATCATTTCTAGAATTACAAATTGATATCATGCCTCGTTTCTCATTTCACTGACTGATTGAACTTTTGTAACATAGCTGATTAGCGTACAGGCCGCCAAGACTCCAAATGACCCATTTAGCCAGTTAGTCCAGTCGGCTAACAATAGCAATGTAAGTGTCCATTGGACAATTGTTTGAATCTATAAACAATTCGTACACAATGATTGAACGTTAAACCTGTATTTGTAGATAATAAGTCAGATCACGCAACTGCTCCAGCCTTTGGCTTCTGGTGTCGCTATCGGTGCACAGACTCTTGCTCAGATCCTCATCAAAGTCCTCCAAGTTCTTATTTACGCCGGCAGCTTAACCCTTTAAATTTAATAATTTGATTGTATCTGCAACCTTACTTATTGTACGAGTACATTATGAATTTGAAATATAATTGAAACTTGCAAGTTATTCAACTTATGATTTCTTAAGTATTCCTATTCCCACAATATGGTCTTAGTTAAGTATTTATAAGGAAACAAATTTTTTTCTGCTCTAACACGTACGTACAATTAATTGCCAATATCAAATACACCTGTTTCTGTCGTCTTGCCAATGCCAGCGCTAACTCAAATTCGAATGTAAAGGTTGGTCTAGTAAAAAACACGCGGCAAAGTGCGACACCAGTCGCAACGTTTTTTCAACAATAATTCGTGCATGGAATTTGAAACAGGGAACGTTTTGTGCATCACGTTTGGACGTTATGTACAATCAAAATTCATGAAAATTCACCGGACAACGCGTTCCAATCGAGAAAAAAAAATACACGCTCAAAACTATTACCGAATATTTCAACGGAATACGTAACCCGCCATGGAACGAAAATATACGGGCGAGGATTCTGAGAAAATGTGCAGAATCGTTGAGGGTGCATTTTTCATGTAACAAACGCCTTTCTCCGAAATATTATATGCACATAAATCTTACATATTTTTTGTTTCGTTCTCAGCGTAGCTATACGCGTGTACAAGACCACCCGTTATAGTTTTAAATGAAATTCAACTTCCGAAACCAATTATTGCATCAATCAACCATCGAATATGGAAACTAGTAAAACGGCATGATTTATATTATCGTACATGTTCTCCAGAAATTTCTCGTTATACAAATCCATTTCACCTTTCGATTGAACAGTTCCAATCGTAATTACCGCGTGTGCTGAAAAACAGATGTAGCACAGTGATTGGGTTGCATATTCGCGAACGTGAACAATTATTAAATAATTCGAAGAAAAAATGATTAAATCAAACGTGTTCGATTAAGGTTACATAATTTTTAATTTAGGTTCAATAAACGAATGAAACGAAGTGTTAACTCCAGTTTAGATATATTTATTACATGATCAAGTATTCGAATTTAATCCGAAATATAAAACGAGCTGCGAATAACTTTATCCTCTCTGGCGCGCGAGCAAGGGAACTGTTCTTTTGTTAAGTAAAGTTTGGCAGAGAACTCGTTAACCCGTGTAACCCGCGGTCCAAAGGAGAATTTAATTTCGAGATCATTATCCACTGCAGTTTCCTGCGAACGCTGAAAAATCCCGTTGTCCTGATCATCCCTGCTTAGACCGTGGATTTGCATAACTTCATATCGTAATTAACCCATTTACTCGATGCTTAAATCCAGCTCCCGACGAGTATTGCAGAAATAAGTCCTTCCCGATTTCCCGGTGAAGCATGAAGTTTATTCAGAACGAGGTAGAAAAAGTTAATCGTTAAATTGTTCTCAACTGTTTTCTACGGCGTTTCCTGGTAAATTACAAATCCACAGCGATGAAACTCGATAGTTCAAGGTGCTCATCGAGGTATTTCTGAACTTATTCAAGAGACTTGTATTTTATGCTTGCTAGTTAATTTTGTAGTCTAGTTTCATTCAGTTAAAATCATCAATTAAAATTGCTTATAAACAACAACCAATGTATCTACGATTTTTCTTGTACAATATTTTGTAGAAAATTTGGTTAATACAAGACCAGACAACGCCAGATACTCAAAAATCTTTTTATCGTACAAGGACGAAAAGTGTAGTCCCTATTTTTGACTATTTTTGTAGTTAACATTGACATTCTGCAGCTATCAGAGAGTCTACCCATTTAAATGCCTACACGTTAGTCCAAAGCTAGAACCTCTTTTTCTACTGGAGAAATTTAACATTTAATTTAGCAATTTTTCTCCTGGACAGGATTAGAGAACAAGAATTGCATAGGGCGGAAGATTATTATCAGGGAAAGAGTTCCTCTAGCTAGACACATTGTTCCTTATCTGTAGGCATTTATAATATAGTTATACTGGCTCCCAGCGGCGGGTGTGTTCACCTTACTTCACCTTCATGGCTTCTGTAATATTTTCTGGTCACGTCTCGGGTACGCATGAACTTTAAAAAGTGGCGGCTTCGTGCTTACGGAATATTAAAGCCATTCATATTTACCACCGACTAGATACTGTAGACACGTAATAACGCCACTGTCTCCTTCGTTCCTTCCTTCCTCCCTCTGGAATTATCGTCCCTGCCTGCCCGTTTCACGTATTCATCGTGAGACGACACTCGTTCTCGCTGCTCATGATATCCGAATTTGTTACCTTCGATTTATGAATCCATCCATTATGTATTGTACAGTGACTCTTAATAATGTCCAAACACATTTCATTACAGAATAACTGTTCTCATATTGGATCCAACAACTTGATATCCTTCGGGGTGTTAAAATTCTTAGTTTCGTACATAACGTATAACAATTACTATTGGTTGGGAACATGAAGGAAAAAGTAAAGGACATTTCTTAATTTTTTATTGGGGGTGCCTAATGAAAAATTTCGTACATGCTTTTTATAGCATTGAGGAATAAGTACAGACAAATACACAACACTTATTTAACGTGTAATACTACGTGTAACTTCTTCATGCTGGTACCGATTTTCCTGAAACTTTACATATACACGAGGTGAATTGTACCAAACAAAGAACGTTGGCTGTTCTCATTAATAATTATTGTCATATACTTTCTAATCGGGCGATTATACCGGGTAGGTTCTGTGATCCTTTTGACCAGTTTTGGCTCTCGACTCGAACTTTTCGTTAATGGATGCCGGACGCATCCATCATCCCACGTCATCGACATCAAAATCCTAGCCAAACACGGCGAACCATCGCATCGCATCGGCTCACCACTGAATACCGGCTACTGAATACAAAAGAGCGGGCCAACGAACGGCAGACATGGTCGAGCCACTCATCCATGTAGAATCACCTTCTTCTTTCTAAACGCATTCAGTCTGCCGCCTGGTCAGTACGTGCAATGCGTTCTCCGTTCAAAATTTTTCTACGGAAGAACTTTTACCATAAATTCCGTTCAATATTCCGTCCAATGAATACATGAGAATTTTTATACATAAGATTGATATCGTATGATAGACTGTTTATTTATTATTAACAGATTCTCTTGCGATTAGGTTGTGATTCTTAATTCGGGTAATGTTCACAATTTGAGTAAAGAAATTATACATATATTATTATTGTCAGGTACAATGTTGTGTAAAGTAATTGTACATTATTATTATCAGGAACAGAAATTATGTAAATCTTCAAATTTAGTTCTAAGCAAATTTTGATTGAAAGATATTAAACGAATTAAAAGTTGAATTATGAACACCTTTTTTATGTATGTATTATTTTAAAACTAGAAGCTAGACACGAATCACTGCCACTTGGTGAAAATTAACCAACGGGGTAGGAGGCCTATTTATAGAAACCTGGCCGTTCGCAGCCGGCTTTAATTCAAACTAATTTACATTTCACATGTTCGCGGGAGCTTGGCGCCTCCATTTGTCTTGCTTGAATTTAATTTCAGTCGAGCCAGGGCAGAGTTCCGTTCATTCTTACAGATCTCATCGATCGTGCCAAGCACCTTCTCGCGGCTGAAAATTCGGGATATACATATTTCCACCGAAATTAAATATCACGTTCGACATATCGTAATTCTACCAATTATATCAATAATCACGTTAACTATAATCGCCATTAAATTTATCACTTCTCATCTCCTAAATCCATTACAAAATTATTGGGAAAAGGGAAATATTGAATCCGTTGGGAGAACAGAAAGGGAATGTTGATATGCAAATGGAACGAGCCGCAACAGACGCTCGACATCGAAGCGCAGTTCATTAACATTTTCGTTGCATCCGGAAAGAGTACAAAAGTTCTTACAAGATTCCAGATTACAAATTTTCATTAAAAACTTTCGACAACGATTTGCATACATAACGCACTCGACTGACGTCCGTTGTGCTACCGGTGTGAATGATTAAAGTTAAAACAACGCTCCTTCATATTCATTCAATCCTTTAATCCCTCGTACTATTTAATATACTTACATCAACTCTTGTTCACTCCTTCGATGTAAATTACGTAACAGCAGTTATATGCAAGTCCTACGCTTCCTAAGCTTTTGCATCAAACTGAAATTTGATTAATCTGCAAGCTATTGAGTTTGTGAATTACTGGTTACAATATAATTACATTACCGATGCTGTCGTATTCTAGCAAGGAGAATCTTTGTAAGTAGACTGATGATTTTCGTAAGAAGTATATAATACACATGAAATATCTAGATTACAGAATTTTATGCAAAATTAACTATTTATAGTGTCAGTTAGAAACTTCAGATAAAAACTTCTTTTATCATTTAAGCACTGCAATAAGGTATTCTGCTCTTAAT
>NW_017143004.1:207167-211922 GCF_001652005.2 Ceratina calcarata
CTCGCAAATATATAAAATCCGCAGTCTAGAAATATTAGATATTTAAGAATCTTCATAAGTAGACCAACGATTTTTTTGCATTTTGATAATGTACATGAAATTCGCTATTTACATTACTTATTACATCATTTCTTTATCACGACGAGTGACTTCACATTTTTTCTTGATTGCGCTTGCTAACGGAAATTGAACTTTTTTACGAATCGAACGTTTCTATATACATACAATGCGTGGACGTCGAGCCCTTCGAGTCGGTGGCTGCTTGATTTATTAAAATCCTTCCCGCTCGCATTGTGTCCACTTAACCGAGCTGTCCAGAGATCAAATCTGTTTAAGTCAAGATCTCTCCGTTCCATCTCCTCGAACAAGTCGTTCCGATTTCTGTCCGTGCCGCCGCTCCCGAAAGAGAACGAATCATCTTGATAAATCGTTCCCGTGACTTCTCTTTCCGATTTATTCGCGATCCATCCGCGTCACGCCGCCGGCTCCCTCCTTCTTCGACCGTCGACTCTATTGAACAATTCTTTTCTTAACGACATCCTGCGGTTCGTTAACTTCCGCAATTTCACGTTTGTTGCACATACTTTTCTTACCTAGCTCCGGTAGTTACAAAACATCGCTACATTTATCAAATAGAAAATACAAAGCTATGAATATACACTGTCATTAAATAGGCGTAACTATGTATATCTATAAGCAAAATTCACGATAGCGATAATAACGAGGAAAAAGGACGATAGCGTCAAGGAAAACGATAAGTAGAAATACCTCGAACTTATTCATAATGATACGTTTAAGGAATATCATTCTTTTGATATCCGAAGAACGAAATTGGTAGTTTCGTTCATCGAATTTAAACGTTAAAGGCTCATTACCGATTGCATAACAAAATTTCTATAGATGACAAAACAATATTGCTATAATTATAGAATAATATTACATTATGACAAGTTGAGTCCCTTCCCGGAAAGCACCTTGGAAAAAATTAATAATCAATACAGGTAATGAACAAATCTATTACGTTCTAAAATGACAAATGCCAAGGTAATTTTTATGATAAATAAAAATATGTAGACAGCAACACCTGTACCGTTGCATGCGTAGTGAAAAAGAAAGTTTACGATGTTTCCATTTAGCATACATTTTACTTACGTTTCGTTGTTTAAGATAGTTGCACTAACACGTTAGTAATGATAAGGCCTAAAAATCACTCGTTTAACCACATTTCTCATGTACCTATCATTGTTCGATGAATTGTTATAGCCGAAGAAAGATATTTATCTCGTGCCAATGCAATTGGAACATTATTCCAATAATAAATCATATATGGTGTGCGAAGTTTGACTAACGATATACTGGAAATAAGATGGTCAATCCATCTAGGATGTATCATATATTCTTTGGTACCTATACTAATCTTGTACAAAATTTCAAACAATTTTCAATATTTTTTATTTAGACGACAATTACCATAATTTGCTTAAATTTTGTCAAAATATTAAGACAAATAAGACTTCCCTTATCCAAGTAATCATCTATTATTTAGGTATTTTCTCGAATTATCGAAATCGTGATCTCTATAAAATATTCACTAAAAGTAAAAATTGTTCCAAACTATCCGATACAAATAATTAAAGTATTAATAAAAGCAAGTGGAAGATTAGATACGTTACAACAAACTATAAATTAATCAATATAAAAATTAGAAAATATTCATACTTATACATACATCTTGTAATTGTCGAAGTATGAGATGAACGTTACTTTCGAAATGTGCAGATCTAATGTAAATTTAAGAAAAAACAATTGACGAGGAAACTACTTTATGCCCGTGACTAATTTACTTATATCTTAAAATTTGATGAAGCATAGTTTGTTCCTCTGAATAAATAAAGTAAAGTTGTTATACAGAAGTCGTTAAAAACAAATTATGAATAATGGGTAAAAATAATAATGTAGAATATACTATCGGTCACTCGTGGAGCGAAGCTACAATTACTTATTCGTCACGTTGATATATAGAGACAGCTGTTTTTTCTGATATCTGCGAAAATGTATAAATGCGTGGGATGCATATCAGTCAAAATGACATGAGCTCGTAGTGCTCCTACGACAGCAGTTCCACAGGATTCAACAATGGGTGCAAGTCTGTGGAATTTATTATTACTGTTCGCCTTCCTTTTCGGCAAAGGTAACATTAAATTATAAAAACTCATCAATCGATTCTCTAAATGATATTAAATATCCTACGTTCCCTGGTGTAGCATTTGAACAATATTTCTCTTAAAGCAATGAGACCATAATCAATTAAAACTTACCTTTCAAAAATTGCATGCTTATTATTGAATACATATTATAGAAGTTCGAGGTACACACAGATTTATATGTAGAAAAATACTTTTTAGCACATATTAATATTTCTCCTGTTTCACTATAACTATAGAGAAGTATTACATTTCTCTTGTTTCACTAGAACTATAGTAGCTCAAATTAAGTAAGTGTATCAACGAAAAGGTCAATTATTCAGGTAGTGCGCACGAGTGCGCTCAACGTAGTTTCGGCCCCGGCAGAATCGTATGCGTTTGTAATGCAACTTACTGCGATAGTACACCGGATAACGACCCAAAAATACCTCAGACTGGAACCTACTATTGGTACGTCTCGACTCAGGACGGACTCAGGTTGGATTTGAAAAAAGGGAAGATCAATTCTTGCCAAAACTCTTCACTTTCACTTCTCACTACGAAACTGGACATAGATACGACGAAAACGTACCAAACGATCCTTGGTTACGGTGCTGCATTTACAGACTCAGCTGGAATAAACGTGAAGAAACTCAGCCCAGCTACACAGGATCAATTAATCCGGTAATTAAACGGGAATTAATAAAGTGCTCGAATCACAGATCAATAAAAGTGATTTGCACAATTAAAAAATACAATTCTTCTTCGAAGTGATAATAGACGATTTCTTATTTGTGATTCACGATTTCATAGAGCGTATTACGATCCGGTGTTAGGAAGCAGGTATTTACTAGGACGAATACCGATCGGTGGAACTGATTTCTCAACGCGAGCGTACACATACGATGATCATGCTAACGATACCACCCTAGCACAATTTGCCCTCGCTCCGGAAGATTATAGTTATAAAATACCGTTCCTACAGAAAGCGCTTGAGTTAAATCCTGAAGTGAAATTCCTCAGTGCCGCGTGGTCTGCTCCGGCGTGGATGAAAACTAACGATAATCTCAAGGGATTTGGTACGTCCTTTAACGTACTAATAAAGGAAGATGAAAAAGTAAAAAATATTTGCAACTGAAAAGAATAAATTTATTAACACATGTGACTAACTGTGCTCAGTTGAACTCCATTAATTCGGATAACTAAGTTACTGTATTGCACAATGGAAAGTAGTAATTTATAATTATTGCCTAATTGATTTATAATTATTGGCTAGGTTTCTTGAAGAAAGAGTATTACCAACTGTATTCCGACTATCTATTAAAATTTCTGGATGAGTATAAAAAGAATGGAATAGACGTATGGGCGGTTTCCTCGGGTAACGAACCTATAAACACGATCATACCGTTCGATCCCCTTAATACCATGGGATGGACTCCGGACAGGATGGGTGAATGGATCGCGGAAAATTTTGGCCCGACGCTTGCCAACTCCAAACATAACACCGTGATATTGGCGCTGGACGATCAAAGAGTCGAATTACCTTGGTTCATCCAAGAGTTGTTTAAAAATGAAAAGGCAAAGAAGTATACCGCCGGCACGGCCGTCCATCCCTACGTTGATTTCTTGATCGGACCGGAAGTATTAGACAAAACGCATGATCTTGACCCAGATAAATTTATCCTGTTGACTGAAGCATCGTTAGGTAAGCGCTTCGCAGCTCAATTCTTCAAAACTGGATCAGAAATGATAAAAAATTTATTATTAATCAGTTTATGCCAGAAAGACTAAATGATTAATTTCTGAAAATAGAGTGATTCAATATCTGTATCAGAAATCGCACTGATGATAATTGCATACAACTGATTTGAATGAATTGTAGATTATTATATTCTAGAGCTATACGAATGTAAAATTAATAGCATTTTATACATAGGATCGGAGGTATTTATCCAGTCTCTAAAAGTGATACCAGGATCATGGAATCGAGGAAAGCAGTACATGGAAAGTATAATCCAGGTAAAACAAGTGCTCGCGTTATAATAATTAGACGGTCGATTTTTATGCAAAATTATATTTCCTGACAAATATTTTGTAGAATGTAATCCATTTGTACAAATCTCTGAGATTTACATCAATTGTTTTATGCACGTTTCGAGATTACATTCAATAGATGCATTTTCTCACATGCTTCTATAATTGCATAAAAATTCACATACTTTCGAGAGAAAAACAAACTATTTTTGCAAAATTACTTATTGTTGGGTATAATATTTTGATTTAAGTACATGAACCATTGGTCGGTCGGGTGGGTAGACTGGAATTATGCTCTCAATCCACAAGGCGGACCAACCTACACTAAAAATTACGTGGACTCGCCGATTATTGTCAGTGAGAATACTGACGAATTCTATAAGAATCCGATGTACTACGCGATCAAACATTTCAGTAGATTCGTCGATAGAGGTTCGGTCAGGGTATCCATTAGCGATTCGCCACTTGTTAAAGCCACGGCATTCGTTACACCCTCGAAGGAAGTCGTTACCGTCTTATACAACGAGTAATACAAATT
>NW_017143004.1:213243-245504 GCF_001652005.2 Ceratina calcarata
AACGATCCGAATATTGGCTCCGTCTGTTTGGAATTACCAGGAGACTCCATGAATACTATTATTTACGCGTCATAGGAAAACAGCGATTATGACGAACTCTGTTATTATCTGGACCTTACATTACCTTTATGATGATGCATAATTAACTAAAATAAAAGTAAATCTGAATTGCAGTAAAATTGTGTATTTCATTTTCTATTTTCCATTCACATGTCTTCTGTTACTTCTTGTGATTCATTTACATATCTTACATTTAGTAAGATACCATCGTATTATTAAGTACGCGTAAACAGGGAAGAGTGGGAAATTATAATGAATAAAACGATTAATTTCTTAGCATAAATTTATGTCAAATAATTGTTTTAAAAAATTGCTGGGATGAAAGAACGCCCCTCCCCACTCTAGCAACTCTCCCCACCTCGTGTAGTAATCACAGTGAAGGATTCCCACTATCCGGTAGTGATCGGTCCGGTGCTGCGCAGCGTTCGTATAATTTGTCCCTCGGCCGGAAAGTGGGGACGACACGACCATAGTAGGGACTGGTACTTGATGGGGGTATGCTAGGCATGGTCAGCGAAGGCGTATGAAGAGAATAGTAGTGGGGATCGAAATGCGGGCGGAAAAGAGGGCAAGCGAACCGTGCGGGACATTTTATACGAACGCTGGTGCCGCGTACGGCTGCTGAGGCTACTCGAAAACGAGCGAAACAGGACTATAGTCTGTATAATCTGTAGTCTGTAAAAATCCACAGTTCGATTATTTAAAAATCATTTATTTTCTATTTCAGCAGATGTGGACGAAGAACATGTGGACTGTGTGGATAGCGGCATCCCTTCTTGGGTACATCCAATTGCTTGTTCAAGGTAAGAATTATTACAATCGACTTGCTCAACAGTTTTGTTACTCCGACTTTTACGACCATGGGAGAAGTTCATTTGATTTATTCAAGACTGAGCAAGACTCTCAAGTTATTACCAGATCTCTAATAATTAAAAGATCAAAATTCCAAAATAATCAAGTAAACAACGACAGTACGAGTTTAAGAATATTTTAGTACCAAGAAAAGAACGTTTATTTTGATTGTACAGTAAATGACCCAATTTATATTCACCTAACAATTTCTCTTCGGGAGTAATTTTTTCTATCATTCTATGTAAAATACTAAGCCAGTAAGTAGAAACTGTTACGTGAACAGAAACTGGAACACTTATTGTACAGATAATTTTTTATTTACCAGAAAATTGAAAACAATGTATTTACACGTGCATAAAGAAAAGGCACTTGTAATGTATACATATTCAGCTACTATGAAAAACGAGCCATATTTCATTCAAATTAAATAACCGCTTTATCGAAGTTCTTAAGTAATTAAAAGAAATTACTGCTTATCACAGGTGATGCTAACGAATGCGTGCCGCGCAGTTTCGGAACCGATAGACTGGCATGTGTTTGTAATGCAACATACTGCGACAGTACGCCCGATAATGAGCCAAAAATACCTGAAAAAGGAGCCTTCTATTGGTACGTCTCTAGCAAAGCGGGACTTAGAGTGAGCTTGATAAAGGGAAACATCAGTGAAAACTGCAAAAACGAATCAAGCTCTAATCCTGTTCTGAATATAAATACAACCAAGAGATATCAAACGATCCTCGGCTATGGTGGCGCGTTTACAGACTCGACTGGAATAAACATCAAGAAACTCAGTCCGGCTACACAAGATCAATTAATTCGGTAATTAACTAATTTGTGCGTACAAAGGATTTGCATTCATAATTCTGTGATGGATACGCTGCGAAGTAGTCGATTCTGGATTCCGGACTCACTCCACACATACATTATTTATTTACTTATTTGACGGTTCAAAATCCTTTTAATATACATACATGAATAAAAGCGAGCGGAAGTTCGAAACAACTCCACTTGTTCAGAAATAATTCCAGAATTACAACTTTTCAACTTTTTTTTAGATTCCCTGTATAATGGACAATCCTATTGTATAATAATATATTTTTATAATCCATTTGTGATTTGCCATTTGTAGGGCGTATTACGATCCGAAAGTTGGAAGCAGGTACTTGTTAGGTCGTATCCCAATTGGTGGGACCGATTTCTCAACGAGACCGTACACGTACGATGACCACGAGAACGACACTACGCTGGCACATTTTGCGCTGGCCAAAGAGGATTACGATTACAAAATACCATACATTAAGAGGGCGCTCGAACTAAATCCTGATGTGAAGTTTTTAAGCGCTGTGTGGTCACCTCCAATCTGGATGAAAACAAATGAAAAGATCAACGGATTTTGTAAGTAATTTCTAAATAAATAAAATGACACAAACGGATATTTAATACGTATTAGTGAAAATAACAATTCTTCCTACTAGCTTTCTTGAAGGAAGAATATTATCAAATTTATAGCGATTACATAATGAAGTTTCTGGATGCATACAAAGACAATGGGATTAAAATGTGGGCAGTTTCGACCG
The DNA here is from genome assembly GCF_001652005.2 of Ceratina calcarata. Taxonomy (NCBI): domain Eukaryota; kingdom Metazoa; phylum Arthropoda; class Insecta; order Hymenoptera; family Apidae; genus Ceratina; species Ceratina calcarata. Next base: position 215,733 of record NW_017143004.1, read on the forward strand.
GTAACGAGCCAATGAGTACCTACGTACCAGGCAACAAACTTAGCGACTTGGGATGGACACCGAGAACTATGGGCAAATGGGTCGTCGAGAATCTCGGCCCGACCCTCGCTAATTCTAAACATAATGACACGCTGATCATTGCTCTAGACGATCAGAGACTCAGTATACCTTGGTTCATGTACATATTATATGAAGAGCACGAGGAAGCGAAGAACTATATTTCCGGAACGGCTGTCCATTGGTATTTCGATTACTTAGTAAGACCCGTGGTACTGGACAGTCTGCGTGACTTAAATACGGATAAATTTATTTTTATGACCGAAGCCTGTATAGGTAAAGTTAATCGAGATTTCCTCGTTAATAAGTTTCTTATTTCAAGACAGGGTCAGTTCAACTGAATTTCAATATTGTTTAAAATAATTTCATTTGCTCGAAAATAATATAAAAAACATAGATATGACAGTGATTTATGCAACTGATCATACCAATTATTAAATCATTATCAAAAATATTAGATTTGTCGTGTGTTAAAATAAAATCCATTCAGTCTTGTTTTTCATTGAGCCGGTCATTAATAATTACGAAATAAATGTCAACAATAATCGTTCTACAGTGGGAGAAGTCGAAACTGTTCTTATTGGATCATGGGACCGTGGAGAAAGATATATTTTGAGTATAATAGAGGTAAAACAGCTAATCTAATACACTATAAATATTTACACGAATTCGTATTCTTATAAGCAACACAATGAATTTAAGTACTATTTCTTTTTCATAATTACACTAACATAGATTTTATCGTCAGATTATAATAGTTCCCTGTGCATGTTTCTTATGACTCTCCATATTAGAAACAATTTTTTATGAACACATAAATCGCTGTTCAATAATTTTATTATCTGGAACAATTATAATATTTTTACTGATGAATGTATTTTGATCCAAGTACATGAATCACTGGTCCATCGGTTGGGTGGACTGGAACTTGGCTTTGGACAAAGCGGGTGGCCCGAATTGGATTAACAATTTCGTCGACGCACCCATTATCGTAAATCCAGACACCGACGAGTTTTACAAGCAACCAATGTACTATGCGTTAAAACACTTCAGCAGATTCGTGGACAGAGGTTCGGTGCGGGTTTCAATTACCGATACCGACTCAGTCAAATCTACAGCCTTTGTCACGCCCTCGAACGAAGTCGTCATCGTCTTATACAACAAGTAATACAAACTATATTTCTAATTATTATTAATATATTAAGGTAGTTCGTCAATGGGGGAGGGGGAGGGAATGGCGAGGTGCAAACTAGTAGAGTGCAGCTAGTAATTTATATAAGCGAGCAATGAGAGTAAAACTGATATTATAAAAAATTCTGTTAGGACGTGTTACATCACACAATGCTACTAGAGGCAGTTTCACAAGTCTTAATAAAGATGTAGACCAGGCACGGCCAACTCGTTTCTCCCTTCTCTAATAGCTCTCCCCATATCGTGTCGTGCAGTAGTCACAGTAATTTGGCGGACCATAATACGCTCATACTACTTAACGTATCCCCACCTGTGCTCCCGCTCAGGGCCGTGTCACGTACGCGACACAGTTGGCCATGCCTGAATTGTGGACGGTGTAGAAATTTTTAGCTATATGCTACTTCTCATCACGATATTGGCTGCTGGCTACGACACTATACCTTATTCGTCAGTATTTGACATTTGAAGCAATTTGAAGGAGAAAAGCAAAACTTTTCTGAGAGAAACAATGAGCATGTAAAAACTATATCTCTCTCGTTTCACGGATTTGTCTACACTTTCGATACGTACAGAAACTGCCCCAGCAGTACAACCTCTAACAAAAAGAGTGAAACGCCACATAAACTATAATTCTAACAAAACAAAATATTACTAACAATTTGAATGACTTATTTTATTTTTCAGAAATGCTACTGCAGCAAACGTTGCACTGAACGATGAAAATGGACGGTCCATTTGTTTGGAACTACCCGCTAAGTCCATGAGCACTGTGATCTATGCACTATGAAACTTACATACAATTAACCGCAGCCTTGGTATTTAATAGGCGAACATTATTTTTAGAAATTACGCGCACTATCTCCGATCTAATTACCGATTGTAACGAATATATTTTAGAATTATAATACAAGCAAATAAAAAATTGTGAAATAAATACTGAATATTTCTGCCACCAACTTACATCTGATCTAATAATATTTTTAAGTGATAGAGGCGCGTTCACCGACGCGACTGGCATTAACATAGCCAAACTTAGCCAATCCACGGAAGATCAATTATTATGGTAGTTACCCAAACTTAATTGTAAAGTTGATTGCTATTACATGTATTGAACATACACTTTTAAACATTGCTGCAAAAAGAGGAAGTAGATACATATTGACTCGCGTACCAATCGCTGCCAGCGACTTCTCGCTGAGACATTACTTGTACGACGAAGTAGCCAATGACAGCTCGCTGCAACATTTTGCACTCGTAAAGCAAGGTCACAATTACAAGATACCGTACTTAAAGAGAGCGTGTCAGGGCGTTACAACAAGTTATAAATTAACCAATATAAAAATTAGAAAATATTCACACTTATACATACAGCTTGTAATCGTCAAAATATGAGATGAACTTTACTTTCGCAATGTGCAAATCTAATGAAAATTAAAGAAAAGACAATTGAACAGGAAACTACTTTATGCTCGTGACTAATTCATATCTTAAAATTTGATGAAGCATAGTTTGTTTCTCTGAATAAATAAAGTAAAGTTGTTATACAGAACTCGTTAAAAACACATTATGAATAATTACTAAAAATAATATTGTAGAATGTACTATCGGTGACACGTGAAGCGAAACTACAATTATTTATTTGTGACGTTGATATATAGCGGCAGTTGTTTTTCCTTTTTCTGATATCTGCGAAAATGTATAAATGTGTTGAATGCATATCAGTTAAAATGCAGTGAGCTCGTAGTGCTCCTACAAAAGCAGTTCCACAGGACTCAACAATGGGTGCAAGTCTGTGGAAGTTATTATTATTGTTCGCTTTCCTTTTCGGCAAAGGTACCAATAAATTATAAAAACTCGTTAATCGATTCTCTAAATGATGTTAAATATTCTACGTTCACAGATGTAGCATTTGAACAAATATTTCTCTCAAAGCAATAAGCCCTAATCAATTAACACTTACCTTCAAAAATTGCATGCTTATTATTAAATTCGTATTATAAAAGCTCGATATGTACATAAATTTACATTTAGAAAAATACTTTTTAGCACATATTAATATTTCTCCTGTTTCACTATAGACACGTAGGACATATCTCTTGTGTCACTAGAACTATAGTAGCTCCAATTAATTAAGTGTATCAACGGAAAGGTCAATTATTCAGGTAGTGCGCACGAGTGCGCGCAACGTAGTTTCGGCCCAGACAGAATCGTATGCGTTTGTAATGCAACTTACTGCGATAGTACACCGGATAACGACCCAAAAATACCTCCAAATGGAACCTACTACTGGTACGTCTCGACTCAAGACGGACTCAGGTTGGATTTGAGAAAAGGGAAGATCAATTCTTGCCAAAACTCTTTACTTTCATTTCTCACTACGGAACTCGACATAGATACGACGAAAACGTACCAAACGATCCTTGGTTACGGTGCTGCATTTACAGACTCAGCTGGAATAAACGTCAAGAGGCTCAGTCCAGCTACACAGGATCAATTAATCCGGTAATTAAACGGGAATTAATAAAATGCTCGAATCACAGATCAATAAAAGTGATTTGCACAATTAAAAAATACAATTCTCCTTCGAAGTGATAATAGACGATTTCTTATTTGTGATTCACGATTTCCTAGAGCGTATTACGATCCGGTGTTAGGAAGCAGATATTTACTAGGACGAATACCGATCGGTGGAACTGATTTCTCAACGCGACCGTACACATACGATGATCATGCTAACGATACCACGCTAGCACAATTTGCCCTCGCTCCGGAAGATTACAGTTATAAAATACCGTTTCTACAGAAAGCGCTTGAGTTAAATCCTGAAGTGAAATTCCTCAGTGCCGCGTGGACTGCTCCGGCGTGGATGAAAACTAACGATAATCTCAAGGGATTTGGTACGTCCTTTAACGTACTAATAAAGGAAGATGAAAAAGTAAAAAATATTTGCAACTGAAAAGAATAAATTTATTAACACATGTGACTAACTGTGCTCAGTTGAACTCCATTAATTCGGATAACTAAGTTACTGTATTGCACAATGGAAAGTAGTAATTTATAATTATTGCCTAATTGATTTATAATTATTGGCTAGGTTTCTTGAAGAAAGAGTATTACCAACTGTATTCCGACTATCTATTAAAATTTCTGGATGAGTATAAAAAGAATGGAATAGACGTATGGGCGGTTTCCTCGGGTAACGAACCTATAAACGTAATCGTACCGTTCGATCCCCTGATTACCATGGGATGGACTCCGGACACGATGGGTGAATGGATCGCGGAAAATTTTGGCCCGACGCTTGCCAACTCCAAACATAATAACACCGTGATATTGACGCTGGACGATCAAAGAGTCGAATTACCCTGGTTCATCCAAGCGTTGTTTCAAAATGAAAAGGCGAAGAAATATATCGCCGGCACGGCCGTCCATCCCTACGCTGATTTCTTGGTCGGACCGGAAGTATTAGACAAAACGCATGATCTTGACCCAGATAAATTTATCCTGTTGACTGAAGCATCCATTGGTAAGAGCTTCGTGAGCAGTTGACTTCTTCAAAACTGAATTAGAAATGATTGAAGATTTACTATTAATCAGTTTAAGCCAGATAGATTAAATGATTAATTTCTGAAAGTAGAGTGATTCAATTTCTGTAAGTATCAAAAATCGCATTGATGATAATTGCATAAAACTGATTTGAATGCATTGTGGATTATTATATTCTAGAGCTATATGAATGTGAAATTAATAGCATTTTATACATAGGATCGGAGGTACTAATCCCGTTTCTCAAAGTGATACCAGGATCGTGGGATCGAGGAAAACAGTACATGCAAAGTATAATTCAGGTAAACCAAGTGGTCGCGTTATAATAATTAGACTACCGAACAAACTATAGTATCCTGCAAAATTACTTATTGTTGGATATTATATTCTGATTTAAGTACATGAACCATTGGTCGGTCGGGTGGGTAGACTGGTGTTATGCCCTTGACCCACAAGGCGGACCAACCTATATTAAAAATTACCTGGACTCGCCGATTATTGTCAGTGAGGATACTGACGAGTTCTATAAGAATCCGATGTACTACGCGATCAAACATTTCAGTAGATTCGTCGATAGAGGTTCGGTCAGGGTATCCATTAGCGATTCGCCACTTGTTAAAGCCACGGCATTCGTTACACCCTCGAAGGAAGTCGTTACCGTCTTATACAACGAGTAATACAAATTTATCTTTAATTAATTTTAATATTATCAATTATTATAATATATATCATAATAGCAATTATGTAATATGTAGATACGCGAAATGAATCGCCTAATTTAAATATCTCCAATCATTTTATTTAAGGAAAGATGTTTTCAAGCTTTAATTACATGCCTTCGTATCAGATAATATTTAACATTGCTTCGATTAAAAATTATTCAAATTATGACTTATGAAATTTAAATAGGTTTAGCATCTTAAGCAATTATTTTTAGAATATTTAAGGAACACCATATTTATATTTGATAACATACTTTTCTCTCGCAGGAATCCCTTCTCTACTTCAGTTAGCCTGAACGATCCGAATATTGGCTCCGTCTGTTTGGAATTACCAGGAGACTCCATGAATACTATTATTTACGCGTCATAGGAAAACAGCGATTATGACGAACTCTGTTATTATCTGGACCTTACATTACCTTTATGATGATGCATAATTAACTAAAATAAAAGAAAAAAAGAACTGCAATAAATTTATGTATTCTATTTTCTAACGTAACGAATATATTTTAGTATGCAAATAAAAAACTGTGAAATAAATACTGAATATTATTACCACCAAATTACATCTGATCTAATAATATCTTTAGATAAATTGAAATCCGGTTAGAAAATAAGAAGGATCAAATGACACATAAGAATTTCTGTTACCGATACCGATGCAATCAAATTCACTGCCTTCGTTACACCTTAGCGAAAAAACGTCATTCTGTTATGCAATACGTAATGAAATACATTATTTCAAATAATAATTTTCTGTAATACATACTTGTTAACTTCACTGAGACAATTGAATTATTCGATGCAAAATTAATTTTTTTTTCAAATCGAAACAGTCGCATACCATTGAAAAAAAATTAATTTTTATCGAATGTAACATAATACAAATTAAATTTAAAATTAATAAATCATATAAATTTTTCATTTATTTCAGGGATAAGGTCACAAAAAGCGTAACTCTAGAGGATGCGCAGAGAGGTATGCTTGGGTTGCGACTGTCTCCGCAATCCATAAACACTTTGACTTACGAGTAGGAGAATTTGCTCACTAATTACTGCAATGGCTATAAATGTTTATTACGTTCAAATTTAAAAATGTTTGTCGAAATATACGTAAACCGTATCCAGATGCAAATTATATACAGCCCGTATCGCAGCGTTATCTCCTCGCACAAAAGATCGCCGGAGTTATTGTTCAAATACAGAGTTTAAACGAAAATCGTTAAGGTCGCTACTAAAATGGAGCCGCTACGCATTCCTCCTTCATTCAAAGTTTATCCATCTCGTCTAAAACAATTGACTTCGCGGATATCGGTTGAGCAATTATAAAGATCTTTTGTGATTCCTTTTATGGTTGTATGAGCCGTAAAATCTCTACCTAAAAGCTTTGACCAATGTTTGAAACAATAAACTCTTAGGAAAAATGATGATTACAGAGGAGTAAGGTTTATAAAATTGTTTGCCCTGTTCTTCACGGTCATAAGAAATTTTTAACGCGTAATTTCTGATATTCTAATACATAGTTTTCGATATTTTTTTATTGGACTGTACGTGACTTGTAACTTTCTACATGTCCGATAATTCTTATTTAGCATACTTTGTACTGTATGTCTTAAAGAATATCTTCGAAATTGATATTATTTCAACTTCAAATTATTCTTAAGTCATCTATTAAGAATTGCACAAGATTAAAAATTTCTCTCATTGTCGCATCCATACCGTATTTTGTAATTTGTTCCATCCTGCTTCGAACAAGCATTGAGCATAGCAGTGAAAAATAATATTTATAAAATTCGTGGAACGGTCGAGAAGGTTTCAAGGAAAATGAGAAGGATTAACATATCCGCCAGTCACAAGAATCGATAACTTAATCAATTGTCATGTAATATTTTTACGTGCCTATTATAAATAATGAATACATTCCGCGTATCAGGGTATACATAAGGTGCGGTGATTCGTAACTTGGACGCAGTTGAGTTCGGCCAAAAGCTCGGACGATAGGAACTTAATTGGCGGACGGTAATCTTGCATTAGTGATCTCAAGAGACGAGCAGATTGTGAAATACTAAAGCTTGTAACTCATACTTATAATCCTTATTTCTCACTATCGCATCATCCATTGCTTAAAATTTAAATTTAGAACAAGTGTTAGCTCAAAGGTGCTTTATTTCTTATATTTCTCATAAATAGGATTATTGCACGGAGTATGAAAAGTATTCGAGTACGGATTAAATAGTAGTAGTCCGGGCGCTCGTAACACAAAAAAATGGAACAATTTTTTACAGTCTGCCATTGATAGGGGAAATATTTACAGCCACAAGCTGTAGATAGATGTACTTAAAAATCTTCGTTACGTGTTAATGCATACTTAAACATTAACTTTAGTTAGATATTTTTCATAAATGGGATTATTGCACGTGGTAGAAATTAAAATTATGTCCGACATATTTAATTGAGAGAATTACTGCGAAACTTGTATTTGTGTTTCAATTACATGATTTTCAAAACCTCGAGAATTCGCATATCGCAGAGAATAAAGGAACGCTGCAGAGAGAATAGAAGATTTTAAAAGGTATTCCCGGCATGGCGACGTACTGGGAATAGGCGTGATAGTTGATGCCCCGACGTCACGTTCTCAGCAATGTGGTTTTACTGTTCCTTTGGGTACCGTCTGCCTGTTCAAATTCGCAATGTTACGTAACGCTCACCTGATTCCACCTACCGACGAGAAACAACAAAAAATTGGTAAAAACGACAAGAGGGAGACGGCCCAAAGAAATGGGTTGTTGAGCGAGAAGTTGGGGCGTCCGGTAAAGACGAGGAAGTGATGTTCACCTCATGTGAAATGCAAACCAGCTTCTTGCATCGAACCTCTGTCAATATTAAATGTCGCAAATATTATCACTCGTGTAGTCTGCAAATTTTATAAATGTTTACCTAAACTTCCGTGTTTTTCATACTACGTATAAACTCAGGGTACCTGCTTTGAATTTTCATTTCTTCGTGTACCTGTTTTCTGTTAAGGAAAGTGTGAAAGGAAGTTAAAATTTTCATTTGCTTCTATTTAGGTCTAAAGTCACAGGAAAACATGTGGCTCAAGTGGTTAACAGCACTCTTGCTTATAGCATTCTTCGTAAATCAAGGTAAGTTTTTTATACCTACGTTTCAATCTAATAGTTTTGTGCAAAATATCTATTAATTTGGGAAAAGTTTTTCCTTATTTGCAATAATTTTAAAAGCATTCTATATATGCTACATTTCTTCATTTAACGAGATACATACATGTATATGACGGAATTATTTTTTTCAAAGCTTTCAAATTTTAAAGATCTCTACATTCTTTACCTATCTTGACAGACCGTGTCAAATCGATGCATGTCTGTACAAAGTCCGTAGAACTACAATAGGTATACAGAGCGTTCCAGAAAAAGTGTTAGAGCCGAAGAGGGGTGATTCTGGAGACGTTTCTGAACAACAAAAATACAAAGTGAGGCATGGTTTTTGAATTATTAACGAAAATCAGTGATCAATGAGAGCACGCGTAGGGTCCGCGCTCAGCAGTGGCTAAGCGCAGATTATATTTGTGCTCTCATTGATCAGTGTTTTTCCTTAATAATGAAAAACCATGCCTTACTTTGAATTTTGTCAAAGGAAATTGTTCTGAAATACTTCCAGAATCATCTCTTTTCAGCTCCATCACTTTTTCTGGGATAGTCTGTATAAGAAGTCTATTGTTGATGAACTTGAAGTGTATCACATGTGAATGATTCTAAGTAGATTATGGTTAATTGCAGGCAATGCAACTTTCTACGTGTGCGCCCCCCGTAGCTTTGGTCCCGACCAAATCGTATGCGTCTGCAATTCTACGTATTGCGACACGACGCCGAACAATCGGACCCTTATCCCACCACCCGGGAGCTTTAGCCAGTACACGTCGAGCAGAAGCGGGCTTCGAATGCAACTGAATCTGAACGCCAGTATGAGTAACTCTTGCCGGGGTGCTCCGTCGGGCGCCGTGGCCCTGCGAGTGAACACCAGTCAAACGTATCAAACGATCCTCGGTTTCGGCGGAGCTTTCACGGATTCGAACGGCATCAACATCCTGAGCCTCAGCCCGGCAACTCAATCTAATCTATTGGCGTAATTTAAACCTCCGATATAAATATTCTCAATTTTAAACGATCATAAATAATGAGTCGACCGTGTGAATTACTTTAATGTCTCATCACGCTCGAAGTGTGATCACCGATCATTAAATGTAAATTCAATTGTTATTAGTGTTCCATCACGATATCGAATTTTGAAGAACATGCTCAAGTCGCTGTATCTCGGTATAAAAATTACTTATTCGATTTTATTGAAAAGTGCGGAGATTTCCGAATTCCGAACTATTAGAATTAGACGAGGAACTATATTTTTGGAAATATTAATCGATCCTTTTATTTGAAGAACGTTGGTAAAATGTTTTTGATATTCTTAATGTTGGAAAAATACTTTGAAACCTCGTTTATTATTTGTAGATCATTGTTTCATCCGGTCACCGGAAATAGTTACAATCTGGGTCGCGTGCCGATCGGTGGAACCGATTTCTCGTTGAGGCCATATACGTTAGACGACATTGCGGGCGACTATACTTTGTCACAATTCTCGCTCGCCCCGGAAGATCTGCAATATAAAATCCCGATCATACAACAGGCCCTCCGACTAGCTCCCAACTTGCTGCTCGACAGTGCCGCGTGGTCAGCTCCGCCATGGATGAAATCTAATGGCCAAATCAATGGCTTTGGTAAGATTACACTGAAGTCCACCGAATTTTTCAGATCACTAAACATTTTTATCATACATCTTTTCTATCCTTGTCAGGATAATTTTCGACAGAAGCTTTAATTAACAATTTTTATAATTTTACGTTTTTACAAAGGCAAGAAGTGTCAACTTCTCGATCATATTTGCTATGATATGAATGTCAATGTTAATCACTGAATTGGCCAAAAATATGATTGTACGTCTTTAGTTCTCAGGGAATCTAAACAAGTTTTAATGTTTAGTTTAAAGTTAATTTCTAAAGCTCTTTGGTCACTATTAGTGAGACATTATACAGGGTGTTCCAGAAAAAGTGTTCGAGCCAGAAATGGGTGATTCTGTAGGTATTTCTGAACAACAATTTCCTTTGGCAAAATGCAAAGTGAGGCATGAGTTTCGAATTATTAACAAAAAACACCGACGTAGGGCCTTACGTACGGCATATTTTGATTTTAAATATCATGACCAGAACACACCAAATTTAACTTTCCTCATTCCAAAGAGATAACGATCCAAAAATCTTATGTAAGGGCGAAACGACTTATGTTTAAAAATTGTTCACTTGAAGGAAACACAACTTAAAACACACGAACATTGAATCATCGATCTAACAATATAATATTAATTCTGAATCTTCGAACAGGCTTTTTATTACCGCAATTCTATCAAACGTACGCCGATTATATACTACAATTCTTGGCTGCGTACGCGAGCAATGGCATCAACATATGGGCCGTGTCGACGGGTAACGAGCCGCTGGACGCTTATTATCCGTTGAGTATCATCAACTCAATGGGCTGGTCACCGTCGACGGTGGCCAATTGGGTCGTCAACAATTTGGGACCAACCTTGGCGAATTCCACGTACAACAATACTCAAATTCTGGCAATAGATGATCAGAGAATCGTTTTACCTTCTGCCGTACAACAAATGTTCGATGTTCCGGGCGTGGAAGATTATATCGCCGGTATAGCCGTCCATTGGTACGACGACTCCTTTGTTCCGCCCGATGTACTCGACCAGACCCACAACGATTTTCCGAATAAATTCATTTTGATGAACGAGGCATGCGCGGGTAAGTCAATTGACTGATCGTCGTCAAATCTGTTCATTCAGTCTCTAATGAAAATTTGAAACATGCGTTTGCAAATCTAAGTAATTTATACTGCATTTATAAAGTTTCATCAAAATTGATTAATGTCGCTATAAACTACCAACAACTGAATATAAAGAGTATAGAAGTTTTTCACGACGTGGAGTATATAACCGGAATAAATTGAAAGACTTTTATGTGTTTCGACGGCTCTAACATTTTTACGCTTCAATCGATTCTGATGAAACTTGTACACGTGTAGCCATGCATACAACTTATTTAAATCTGCAAAAGACGTAAATGTTTACTAGGGTTCCAAATGAAACGTTAAAAGTCGTGTCGTTTTGATTTTGTTTAAACTTCATATAGTAAACTGGACCCTTTTAGCGTTTAAAAGGAAATTAAATATTAAAAAGTTATCTGGCTTTAAAATAAGCCCGAGTAAATATAGAAATATAAAAATATGAGTAAATGTAACAATAAAGTTCTGTGAATTATAACTTTCAAGCTTATTAGAAGTGGAAGTTATGTACACGAAGAACTGGTTCGAAATTTCTTGGTTGTCTACAAGTCAACATCTCCTTAACTAAATATTGTTCAAACTGCTGATCCCGAAATTGTATTAAAAAGTAATATTACTTCATCTAGGATCCTCCATATTCGACTATCCAAAAGTGATATTAGGTTCATGGGAGCGTGCAGAACAGTATGCTTTAAGCATGATACAGGTAAAGCAAACTTCATACTATGTAACTAGTAGACCAATAGTTTATGCAAATTCTTATCTTTACAAATACAGTTAAACAAATAGAATGCGTAGAAACATTTGTTTACTGCTCTAAATATTATAAATTCTAATTTAGGATATCTTATATTTCTCTACGTACCACTATGTCTCTTTAAATTATTTAAAATTCCGATAAATGCATGAACATCCACTGTCTAATAATTAGCCTGGCCATAAAATGAAACTGTTGCTTACATACTTATAAGTAATGTTTCTGTACAAGTACTTTAACAATTGGTCAGTCGGATGGATGGACTGGAACTTTGCTCTGGACATGGTAGGTGGACCAAACTGGATCAAGAATTTCGTAGACGCCCTTATCATCGTCAACGCCGACAATGATGAATTTTATAAACAACCAATGTTCTACGCTGTGAAACACTTCAGCAGATTCGTTGAGAGGGGCTCAGTCAGGATTGGCATCACTAACCCACCCGGGGACGTGATCAGCACGACGGCCTTCTTAACGCCACAAAGAGAAGTCGTTGTTGTCGTATATAATAGGTAACGTCACTTTATTAGTATAAAAAATTATTACTAGCTTTTATTAAATATAGGGTTAATTAATTTTGGATTCTATGAGATTAAACGATTTACGTGCTTCAAGATATAGTAGAGTAAGGTCGATAAATATTCGTACACATTTTGAAATTGAATAACTTTTTGGATGTTTGTATGTTGATATAAAATTAAAAATTAATACAACGATGCATCGGATGAGACGGAACGTAGATATCTGATCTAGTATTGTGGACACTGTACAAGCATTTCTTTCAGCTTTATATGAACAATTTATATTCTACAGGAATTTATTATTTTTTATTTTATTTTTTGCAGGAATCAAACAGAAACGCCAATCACTATAAACGAGCCGAACGCTGGTACCATTTGCGTAACTTTACCTCCTCAGTCTCTGACTACCATTACTTTCGGACAGTAGAAATCAAAATATGTATGATCTCTGTCACTATGTGGCATTTAAGATAAACCAATGGTCGAATAAATGTATGCAATTTGAATTTGTAGGAATTTTATTCATTTTCAATCCAGCACAAACGCAGTGAATTTCCAAATATGAGATATCTAGTCGTACATAATGTTTGGTGACGCATATAACAGCTGTCAAACATTTGTCAAACATAATACATGTGACAGTTGCGTGTAGCCTACATAATATTTTACGTTCTGTACCATATCTAAGAATAAATAAAGGAAGAACATATATAAAGCGTGCGTTGTTCATACAAATATATCCAGTTACGTTCCAATCTTCAAAAACAAACGATAACGCGTATAAATGTGGCGAATACTTTTGTTAATAACTTTCTTTTTCGACGAAGGTATTATTCAATTTTTCTTCTGACTATTTTTCTCTATTCATTATTTAAACAATTTATTATCCTATTAAAATTTCAAAACGATCTAACTATTTGCAAGTATTTCGCGTTCTATAGGTACCGCAAACGATTGCGTGCCTTACCGCGTAGACGGCGAAATAGTTGCGTGCGTTTGCAATGCCACGTACTGCGACGGTCCCTTCGATGATGTACCGGAAGTCCCGAAGGAAGGGAGTTCCCATTGGTTCATGTCGAACAAACAAGGAGACCGAATGAAGATGTCACAGCTAGAATTCGGTGACTGTAAAGAATCTCCTAAAAGCCAAGTGCTGAGTATAGATACCTCGAAAAAGTATCAGACGATCATTGGTTTCGGTGGCGCGTTCACCGATGCGGTTGGAATCAACCTCTTAAAACTTAGTCCAGCTACCCAAGACCAACTGTTGCGGTAATAATTTTCGAAAATGCAAGCAACTTATCAAATAATATTGAATTAAAAGAACTTCTTTTAATTAAATAATTTTTATTGCATTTCTTGTAAAACATTCGTTCAATTATACTTATTGCTTATTGTATTTCTCATTCATTTTTTATTTGCTATTTGAATTGTAATGATAAATCCAATTCACTTAGAACAGTTTATTTTTGAAATTATAAAATGAAAGAAGTAAGGAAGAGTAAATGTTACTGTAGGGCATATTACGATCGCAAGAAGGGAAGCAGATATTCGTTGGCTCGGGTGCCTATTGCTGGCGTTGATGCCTCGACGAGACCTTACTCGTACGACGATGTTCCCAATGATGTCAAGCTCGAGCACTTCGCACTTACAATAGAAGATTACGATTACAAAATACCGTATTTAAAGAAAGCTCTCGATTTAAATCCCGACACAAAATTCTTGAGTGCCGCGTGGACCGCGCCACAATGGATGAAATTCACGGAAGATGACATCAGTGGATTAAGTACGTATTACAATAGTAGCAATCATTTATTTCATGTCTTTCAGTATTGAAAAGGGGGATACATGGTGGTAATACATTTACAATATATATTGTATATAATCTTGAACGTTATATGTACTTTTTATATGACCTGCTCATCAAATTTTTTTGTAAATGTATGAAATCCGCAGTCTAGTCATTAATCTATTCCATATCGCACAATTTCGATTAGACGAGATTTGGGAATTGCATTTGTACGTATAAGTGAAGAAATTAAGGATCTTGTGCAAAGAAACAATAGTTACACTTTACTTTTGGATTTTGTTTATAAGAAATAATCTTCACACGTTATTTACTGACGCGATATTTTGGATTTTGAAGCGTTATATGTCCGACAATGAATTACAGTAACAACGATTATTTTTTGCAATTAAAATTAGCTTTCCTGAGTTATGAATACTACAAGACGTACGCTGACTACCTGATAAAGTTTCTGGACGAGTACAAGAAAATGGGTATTGATATGTGGGCGATTTCGACCGGTAACGAGCCGCTGACGGCGTTAACATTCGACGTTCCACTCACCTCTATGGGATGGATGCCGGAATCGATGGCCGATTGGGTTGGCAATTACTTCGGTCCGGCCTTGGCGGCATCCTCGCATAACGAGACGCTGATATTAGCTATGGATGATAACAGATCGTTGTTACCTTGGTTCGTCCAGCCCACTCTTAAGTGTGAGAGATCAAACAAGTACGTCGGTGGAATAGCTGTGCATTGGTATCAGGATTATTTAGCTGAGCCGGACGTGTTAGACGAGATACACAACGAATTTCCAAACAAATTTATTCTCGTAACCGAGTCATCCATTACGACTAGTGAGTTTCTTACATATTGTTTGTACGTTTTTTTTTAAACCTTCGGATCCATAATGCATTAGATTCATATTCTTACAAGAATATGTCACCTGTTATTTTTTCTAATAGTATTTGTTAGATCTTAATTGACTATAGGAATATACAATTTTTTTATTCCCCCTTATAAAATGTGTCGCCTCCAGTTTGGAATACTTCCCAAGAAAAAGTCGGATCATGGCAACATGGAGAGAGGTACATTTTAACTATGATCGAAGTACGTAAAAATACTGAATTTATATTCAATTAAAATAATTTATTACAAGTTATAAAAATAGGGGTGTTCTAATTTTGTTTGAAGTACTTGAATCATTGGACCGTTGGATGGGTAGATTGGAACATAGCTTTGGATACAACTGGCGGCCCAAACTGGCAGGAGGTTTATCTCGACGCTGCTATTATCGTGAACCCAGAAGCTGACGAATTTTATAAACAACCTAGTTATTATGCTATGCAACATTTTAGTAGATTCGTCGACAGAGGCTCTATTAGAACTTCGATCACTGATACAGACGCAGTCAAATCCAGTGCCTTCCTTACTCCATCAGGGAATGTCGCCGTTGTATTGTACAACAGGTAATGCAATGTGAAAAAAATTTGTTAATCGTTTTTATTGGTCGAAATCGCGAGAAGTGAGAAACGAGTTTATTGGTCGACGTCGCGTTTTTTAACTTCTTTGTTGAGATCTCTAATAAAATTGTGTCGTTGAGAAGAGATTTATAAGAATTTTGTATTTCAGGAACGACACCGCGCAGCACGTAATTCTGAAAGATTCACAGAAACGTACACTTTGCTTCGACCTTCCGCCGCAGTCTATGAACACTTTAATATACCACTGAAAAGCTAATTCAAATAAATTAATTATGGACAAAAATTATCAATAAAAGATCGAACATTTAAAAATTCAAAAATCGCTCGAATTTATTCTCGCGTAAGTAATAAATTTTAATAGTTTATCTGTAATCAAACACTTTTTCGAAGTTTAGAAAAAAAATTGTAAAAGATGAGGTACTGAAGTAAAAATCGTTGAAGCTATATATAACATTTATTAACATTTACATGTATTATCGTTTTGCATATTCTTTATTAGATGCAATCGTACACGTGTAGAATAATTTTATCAATCGTGTAATCGGGAGTACGTTTGACACTAAATGTTAGACATTTGAAAATAATATCATTTCTCGTTTCCCTTATAATGGTTTACAAATTACATTTACAAAATACATTACATACTTACATCTTGTAAAGTAAATTATTTCGTTACGCTAATGATTCCCAGTGATTATCAGAATTTCGTAAAAATCGGAGCGACTTTAAAAACCGTTTCGAAATACGTGTAAAAAAAGGAAGCGAGAAAACAATTATTTATACTTTCAGAAAATACATTACGTATGGAAGAGTAATCGCTAACACACGTGCATTAATAATTGATTGGGAATCATCGGACTAATTGAGATCACATTTACAGTTCTGTTGTGAGATCACGTTTGACAACGATGAGTAGAAAAATATAGGACAGCAGAGTAGCATCTATTGTCTAAGGAAATACTGTTCCGTACTTTGAGAATCTTTTTAATCCGTCTTGTCGTTTCCTCATCTACTCTCATAAAACGTAATTAGAACATTACAAACAGAACGTAAAGGCGTTACAAACATTTAGAAATTGAGCCTAATCGAGAGCCTAATAGAATATCTGACAAGATTAAAACTAGTAAAATTCTTAATTTCATTAGATTATTACTTTTTAAATATCATAATTTATTTTTTTATCACAGAGATGAAACGTAGCTGAATGGTTTCAATTTAGAGACGTATAAACCTAGTATTTAATTTTCTTTTAAAAATATATACGAGATTATTCTTAGTAAAAATTTGTTTTCGAAATTAAGGAAAACATTCTTTATTACATTATATGTTAACTGTTGTTTTATATACTTTATCTTATTGCGTTTCCCATCTTCGCGTATAAATACATAAGAATCTAATTCTTAGTTAAAATGTACTACCTGTAACGCGATCTAAACACAATAATAAAGCTATCATTCTATTTCACATTAATGCGCCGCACACAGTTTACTTTACAATGTTTCTAGATAAGTGAAAAACAATGTGGAAGCATCGCTAGTCACAATGAAAAATTGTTTTTACCTAGAATTAGAAAACTAAAGTAATACAAATTACTGAAGCTTTAAGGAGTTTCAAAACGTGTTTAGCCTGGAAGCTAAAATCGATTAATATTATTTGCTTTAAATCGTGCGATAAGTAAATATTACCAGTCTTCGCCATAATTCCTTTGAATCACAAAATTATGAACATATGTGGCACTTTTAAAGGAACTCATCAACTTGTAATATGCACGTAGCCATAAGCAGGCATTTTCGATTTATAAAAATTATTATTCCGTTGTACGCATCATGTAATCAACGTTTCGAACCAAACGATGACCATGTTAACCGGATATGGGTGAATTTATAATAGCTTACTCAATGAAGTTAGAATAAATGCGTTAAGAAAAATAAATATATGTACATGTATATCGCAAATTATATGCAAAGACGTATGAATTCTTTAACTAGGCACTATCTTTCACTGAAATAAATAATAGTAATTTAGTATGCTTTCTCAGTACATTACTATACCTCGTATAATTTAACCAAGGGGAGCCCAAACTTTCGCAGCAGATCTATAACGAAAGAAAAATTGTTTTTACTTGGGAGATTTGAAACCAGACAACGAAGAGAAAGAAAATTAACGCAAGAGCTTCTCTTCTTTCTATCAGTATGAGAGAGAGAGAGAGAGAGAGAGAGAGACAGACAGACAGACAGACAGACAGACAGAAACTCTTCCAAAGTATGTTTTCCCTATCCTTGAAGAGATCAGCAAAAATAATTTAAACCCTCAGTCTATTGTTTATTGTCTTATATTTATTGAAACGAATAATTAGGTTTCGCTAAATTTTAATGTACGTACGTAAGACATGAGTGTGGCATTGTATCTACTTGATGCCACAACATGAGTGCTAAGAAAATGCTCCAGGTGCGTAATGGACACAATATAAAAGCCAATGTTCCATATGCCAGCCAAAAGAAGTAAGCCATGCACGTCTGCATGGCAACTAATAATGTTATCGGTACGTATTGCAGGAAAAAACAGATCTTAGACGATGGTTTATCATTCGATTTGGTATTATGTAATCTGTAAAATTAATATTCAATTTAACAAATATAACAAATATTGTCAGCGAAATACATATACAGGGTATTTCCGAAAATGTGGATAAATTCGGTACACTAAAAGTTCGTATAAACTTTTTTCTTATTTTAGTGTACTGACGAGTTATGCCTACGTTTTCGAACACAATCCGTATATAAAACGACAAGGGAATCGTGAATTATATCTTACCGCTTGTCGACTCTGTTAGCTAAAATAAGCATTAACGGTATGTGGAAGGAAAATAATTGGAAAAATCCATAAGCATAAGTGAAGGCACCAGGTAAGAAAGAATTCCCGATAAACGTTCCCCAGGCAAAGATCACACCCGTTTGATTTTCAATCACTTCACCGATCGCCCATGGACCTGAAACGTTCATTTCATGAAACGAAAAATTCCCGAATCAAAGAAAATGTGTAGACGTGTGATCTATTACTTACCAACTATTAAATACAGTGTGTAAAGTACTAATGGAAAGAACAAACGGTCGACGGTAGACAATATCCATAATTTTCGAAGCCAGGAGTGAAAGAATTTTATTCTGAACCTCGGCCGATGCATTTGCTTCTCTGATAACGAAAATATACATTACTCTTCAACGAACACATGTTACATATTTCTTACGTGATTCACTTACTTTCGCACAATATGTGAAGTAAACGAAGTAAACACAGTGGGATCACTAATAATGCTAGTACTGTCCCGAATAAGAATTGAAACTACATAAAAGATACACGATATTAGCACAAGTTTATCCGAAGTAATAGGAGCTTCGCAGTATATTATTTTACGTACGATAGTACTGACGTTAGACATAAGTACAAATCTGGGCAAAATACGAAATGACAAACGAGAACCATCTAATGCGAATGGTTGGGACACCACAGTTTCTCTTCCGTCAACGTCTGAAACTCTTACCTGTAATTCATACATTTCTGATTAATTCTTATGCATGTAAAGATGATATATCACATCATATAAATATATATACACACACACGCATTTCTATATACATGTATGTGTATATGTTTGTATTATATATATAATAAAAGGAAAAACATATTTTACTAAACTCGAATATTATGTATCCCTTCTGTGTAGTTTATCGTGTCCCATCTTAAAACGTAAAGAGGTCCTTTAACGTGCTCGCATTCAAGCCAAGCCTCACTGTCTAACTGCACTTCGACAATCCTTATTAACGCTATAGAAAACGCTAATATCCTATAAAAAGAAAAGATATAAAATAAATAAAAAGTGTTACACTATTACTAACACAAGACGATAGCTTTAGCAAGCGATTAGTTTAGCGTTTTAGAAAATAATGCTTACCGTATGTGAGTGGATTTAATACTAGACATTATGTTCTCTTTTCTGGGCATGGCGTATAAAGCGTGTTTAGGATTAGTAATTAATACAACCGGCCATTCCTTGTGCTTGACATCGATGAACGAGAATTGGCCGTGATCCACTGCTGCTACGCGATACCTGAAAGAAAACATGATCGTAATTGACCAATTCGAAATTCTTAGATTCGTAGCATGCAATTTTATATGAAATTACAGATTTTACATTCTATTATCTTTCCAATCTGCTAATTCCAATTCAAGGAAACCCGCATGTTGTAACGTGTACATATTAGGTACCGCTCCACCAAGCATGTGGTAATGTCCACAAAGGTACACCATGCTTTCCTTATTTCTCCCTGAAAATACACTTCGCGATAAATACTAAAAACAGATTACAGCAAAGCATCCTTAAACATAAAATAATATTATTTATCAATATTGTTTGTTACAATTGCATTCATTGTCATCTTTGCATAATTAGTTAGTGAACCAACTGTATCTTTCGTTTCCATTACTTGGTACATCTATATGATTTCAGATGTCTGTGTAAAACCCTCTATTAATTAATTACCTATAATAGTTCTAATGCTTGTATTAGTTTGCGACAGTATACAGGACGTGGGATAATGGCCAAACCATATTATAAAGTCTGCATTATTTTCTTGTGATCTATTCACTAAAGTATTTATGGTTTTAACTTCATGCTCATCTAACATGCCAACGAAATTAAATGGTCTTCTCGGTCCAGGTTTCAAGCAAGCGTCTATCGCAATAAACGTGTACGACTCTGAACCAATATTTATAGTATACATATAAGACCTGGGGTTCTTCTTTCCTTGAATCGAATAGTTTGAATAATAATTATTTTTTGATTCAGAAGTTAATACGTTAAAATTATCTGAAACAAATAAAGAAAATTTTGTAACTACAATGTCGAATATATAATGTAGAATAAATATAATCACATTTTGTCTATTATACTTTAAGGGCCTAGGGTAGATAAAATAGTTAATGCAGTCATACGCGAAATTTTGACGTTTTTTCGATAACCAGGCAAAAATAGTGTAAAATATAGGTTTACGGAACTATACTTTCTGTCCTTACTTAAGGAGATTTTTGGGTCGCCAGGTAGGTGCCTCTTTGGAAAGAGGTTAAATCTGGCGTGTTTTCGTCATTAAAAACCATCTAATTTTGAATTATAAACAAAGACAAATGCAGAGCATGTCTTTAACTTTTCTTTTTTCAACGAGGCCTCTAACGATCTAAAAATCTTCTTACATAAGGACGAAAAGTATAGTCCTATATTTTTTGACATTACCATTCTTATATCGCACTGCTATAGGAGTTTATCCCCATAACACTTAAATTTATAGCTTTATAATGTAATTCTTACCATGATTGCCCCTCACGTCTAACCATAAAGTTTTTTTACTAACTTCAGTGTCATCTAAAACACTTTTGTAGTATTGCCATTCTTCTAATATCTGCTTTGATCCCATCTTATCTTTGGATTTTGCATCTGTCAGGTCACCTAAAATTATTTTACTCATATAAACCCGAATTTATAAACGAACAATATTAGTAACTGGAAAGGGAAATCTGAAGTTTACCTGAGGCTAGTACAACAGAAGGTTTAATGCTATCCACAGTAATATTGCAAAATTCTTTTAATTCCATTATTCTAAATGGATCTTGAAATATACTTATATGTATGTCCGTTATCTAAGAATAAAACAAAGCGTTGATACAATATTGTTTAATACTTCATAATTAATGAGCATGTGCTATAACCCATCATTCTGTTATACACTTGAACTCTAAAATAAATAAAAATTGTATTACATATTACATAAACGAACCTGTAAAAACCAAATTAGGTGATCAAACGATGCACCGATGTTATAAAATTTCGGCTTTAACGACTCCTTCCCGGTGTCATGAACGGTATCGTCGAACACATGATCATCGATGTTGATCAAATCGGCGACATTCGCCACAAATATCGACAACATTAGCACGAAGAGCAGCAGAACGACGGTAGATTTTGTTATTTTCATTTCCAAAGAGTTGTCTTTAACTATTTTATTTTCACGTGCAGTTTCTTTATTAAAGCCGACGGCCACCTTCCGTGCGTGCACCTTCGATGTTTACATTTACGTCATAGGTTATAGCTTGCAGTGGACGTGACGTCCGGAGTGACACCGTTTTAAAAGATAAAAAAAAGAATCCAGATTCCAGTCTCTCATAGTTCCACAATTTTCGTTGATCGACGATTATGTATCAGAATTCGAAGACCATAATTAGCATGATCGTACAGCAGAGCACCCCGAAAAAAAACGATCCACTCGCATTCCGCGCATGACCGGCACAGGCACACGACAAGCGTGACAGTATTGACACCATAGAATTCATATTACATTCGCACGATTCGCACAATGATCGTACCTTTCCTATTGCATTCTCGCTTTAATTTCGCTTTTAACTCCTCGACATAAACGCATTTTCAAATCCCAACACTCATTCCGGTGAATCCACGCACGCAGTGGGTATTCTAATTATTCCGAGTTCCGAGTTCCGAGCTGTTCCGAGCGTAGCTTTCGGCGTGTTTCGGCGTTTGTTACCATTCGCTACAGCGTTGTTTACAAATTTCAATTTTTAAAATGGGTGTAAAAGATCTCTGGAATATTGTATCGCCTTTGTGCGATAGAAAGCCATTGTTTGAGCTACAAGGGAAGACAATAGCCATCGATATAAGTTGTTGGATCGTGGATAGTCAAACTATCACTGATCCCTCCATGCAACCAAAAATGTACCTTAGGTTCGTATATTCCAATTGATACTATGTTCTACTTTTTCCCGGTATCTTAAGATAAATTAATTTAATGATCATTATAGGAATCTGTATTTTCGTACAGCCTTTCTCCTTATGCATGAAATATCACCAGTATTTGTGTTAGAAGGGAAAGCACCTACTTTGAAGCATAATACAATTGCAAAAAGAAATAATATTCGTAGTGGAAATCAGGAAAGAAATACTGTGCATAGAAGAGGGAGAACATATTTCAATAGGATTCTGAAAGAGTGTAAAGAAATGCTCGATTACATGGGGCTAGCATGCGTCCAAGGGCATGGAGAGGCGGAAGCAATGTGTGCTTATTTAAATGAAGATGGGGTAATATTCTATCCCTATCAATCATAGAAACTACGAGCTTGCCATATTTTTCACTGTAATGACATCTGTACAGCTTGTTGATGGATGCATAAGCCAGGACAGTGATTGTTTCTTATATGGAGCGAAGGTGGTTTATAGAAATTTTTGTACAAGTGCTCAAGGAAATCGTGGAGGTTCGGGTGGTGCAGTGGACGAATACAGTTTAGAAAAGATAGAAAGAGTGTTAGGTCTTGGAAGAAACAAAATGATAGCGTTAGCTCTGTTGTGCGGCTGTGATTACGATGAAGGATTAAATGGTATTGGCAAGGAAGCTGCTATGAAGTTCTTCAAACTTGTAGAAGACAAGAATGTTCTTGAACGGTAAGTTATAAATTCTATTCTGTTCTGCGTATTATATGATTTTCGTTTTTAGTTTAAAAAGTTGGAAAACAGATAAGACGTTAGATCTTGTAGAGAAAGAATTATCAAATCCAAATTTGTGCACATCTTGTGGTCATAGTGGGAAGGTGCAGAAGCACACGAAATCAGGTTGCATAGATTGTGGAACAGTTGTGAAATGCAATGACTCTTATAGGTATATTGTAAATCATTTGAGTTATTTTTATTTTACGAAGTACGTGAGTGTATGTAATATTTGCTACGACATATTTTTTTTAGAGAGAGAAGAGCATTATTATTAAATGAGATTGGTTTGCGAAAGAAGACACTTTTTGTTGAAGGTTTCCCAAACCAAGAATTAATAGATGAATTTCTTATTAGGAAAGACCCAGTGCCTACCAAAGTAGATATACAGTGGAAACAACCACAAATTAGTAAATTCATAGTAAGCAGACCTAAGATGCATTTGTTTCATACATCACTTCGAACATTTTGATTAAATTTAATTTGAATTTCTTTAGAAATTCATGGAGAAGCATTTGTCTTGGGAACCGCAGTACGCGTTCGAAAAAATATTTCCTCTTGCTACACGTTGGCAGGTCGTGCACTTGCCGAATATTTCTATTAGCCACCGTGTTTTAATGCCCGATTTGTTTGTACCTGATACGATAAAAAAAATTAGAAACATCAGGTGCGTTGCGAGTTACGAAATTATTTGGAATAATAATCATTACATAGTAGAAGAATTACGAGAACGCGTAGCGGCGAATGAAAAGAGCGACGACGATGACGACGTAGATGATCTGATCGAGTTAACGAGCATCGAACCGCAAGATGCTGTACAAAAATGTTATCCAGAGTTAGTCGAAGTATTTGAAAATGCGAAGAATGCTAAGAAACGAAAGACTAAGAAAAAAACGCGAAATGCCGAAGATAATGGTGAACGCAAAGCAGAAAAAAGACGTCAGAAGAAAAAGGAAAAAAATATTTTAGACGATGTTGAAAATAATAGGAAGATCGACGAATTCATATCGAAAAATCCTCCCGCGTCGTTAGAAGAGTCTTTTGAAAGTCTGACTATTTCACCGAAAAGATCTAAGAAAACAGGCTCACGAGAAGGTCAAAAAGGAAATAATAAAAAGAAACGCGGACCTCAGATTAATAAAGTATTACAATTGGAAAATATCAATTCGAGATGCAATGACACGCTAGATAGAATGTTTAATGAACTTTCCCCAGATGATTTTCTCACCGACAACGACGATCACGATTTAAACGTATCAGAAATAATCGACGATATATGCAGTAGAAAAGTTTTTCAATATAACGTTACGAAAGATGTGCAAACGTTTGCAGATGAGAAAGCTATATGTGGAGGAACCATTGAGAACGTAGAAACGATTAATCGAGATGTTAGTATTCAGGCGAAATCTGATCGGTACCAAGAAAATCAATCTTCTGGAGAGAAATCTGGATTCATTGACGAATTTGCCGATTTAAGCGAATCATATGTTCCGCTATATGAAAGAATTGCAACTCGCACCCGGAGTAAAGATTCGAGGAGAACGTCTAGAAAAACAAATCATAGATTTAGCTTTGGGTTTGAGGCCCTCATGAATGATACCGTTCCAGAAGTCTAATGTATTTCATAGAATCGATATTTACTATTCTTTTAAAATAATGCTTCTATGCTCTCCCTTATTTTATATTAGAGTGCTGATGCAATGAATTTTTATTTCGTGTATTTTTTATACTATTTTTAAATAAAAATATATTATTTAATAGCTTACTATAAGTAATTTGTAAAATATGTACATATCAATATATCTGTATTTTATCAGCACTTGATGCTTGATCTCATGCGGTGAATGTAAAATTTCAAAAAAATTAAGGGCTACATTGACTCTTGCCTCTAGAGAAATGGTTTTACTACATTCAATGGTCACTTTTCACTTTTACATTAATTGCATATTTTAAAAATATACATTTAATACGCTAATGTAAAGTAATTATTGTAAATAAATTGGTAACTGTAACTATGTTTTAAATTTTTATCAAAAAGTCGAATAAAGTTACAATTGTGCCTTTTACTCGTTTCTCTGTAAATCTGATGTACATCATATAGTAAACTAATTATTCTAACATTTGCGAAATCAGTCCTTTAAATCCATTATTAAAGAAATTATTCAAGTTTCAAATGTGTACAGGTATTTATGGACTTGTATACATTTCACAAGAGTATTTCGCAAGTATTTTCTTCAGAATCAACGCTTCAACAATCATTCATCATTGATTGATAACTTTTTAATCATCGAAGTTCTATTTGCAAAAGGATATTCGAAATATTTCACGTTTTGTAACAAAACGAGTATTTAAATTGTTGAAATTAATGGAAGAAGGAAAATTAATTTTTTATTAAACACGTTGATGTTATATGAAAAGCCAGTCCTAATCCAATTTTATTTCCTGTACGAATGATCCAGTTGGAGTTCTACCAGTGAGTCAACAGGTGGTTCCCCATGGATATAGATATTAGTATATTTAAATATATTATTTGCATTATATATATACATATATAGTCTCAAAAGTTTATATTATATTTCTATGCTGAATAAAGCTTCAGTTAAATGGAATAACTGATCTATTGATTGAACTAGGTTTTGTATCTAGTATCTACATCTACCAATCTTTTTGTTCGGATCAACGTAAAAAAAACAAAGACAGCAGGAACAGGAGAGTATTGATTGATTAGTTCTCTACTACTAGTACGGAATAAAAGGTCCACGTACTACGTAGTCGATTACTCTTTCTACATACGCGTCCCTTTTTTTAATAGTACTATTGATTGTCGTATTGCCTTTCATTTACCAATGCTGTCTTTTACCTTTTCAAATAGAGATTATTTTTGACGACCTACGAAAAATGGAATTGAAAATTTCGTTTCGTGTAAGCTGCTAGGCACAGTACCAAAACTGTGTCCCTAACTTAAAACACAGAGAAGTTTTTCTCTGCTTAAAATATACGTCGTCCCACAAATATTCATTGCCAGAGATTTTCCAAAGCTTTTTGGAGTTTTACATTCTCTCAATTGAAGCCAAAATATTTAATAAAATTTATATGCATAAAATAGATGAATTACGTATTACGTTAGGGTGATTGGAAATTATCTGCGGTTTTACACTACGTAATTTCTTGATACGCAAGTTCAAATCCATTATTTCTTTTTCAAGAATATGAAAGAAAAATTTTTTGAAGAAGAAATAATAAAATAATTGAACACGTGTCAAATTTTATGTAATGTTAGAATAATCCGTAGAAATTTAATATCAATCGGAAATTAGAAAGAGGAAATGGAGTTGGTTTACATTGATAAGATGCCGAGGTGACCAAGAACAAACAGAATGCTCATCTGGGATTAGATATGTGGAATTTAGTAATCCTCTGAAATATCTTGGCGTACATACGTGAAATATGTAGTTCATCGCCTACAATTTTATCTTGATGTAATAAAACTTATAAGCGATTGCAACACATGCCTGCTAAGAAAAGTGATATATAACGATCAATTGATTTCTTACCGATCACTGTGACCAGTGTAACGTGACGTTGAGGAACAGCAATTACGATAGCTTGTGACTAATTAAAATGAAAGGTACGTGTTTATATTAAAATACAATTTCAATGTTATTTCTTAAATGAATTATTACCCAGCTACCTATATTTAAATATTTTTCTTCATTGTAGTATATTTTCGGAATTACATATATATTTTATTTATTGTTAATGACACAATCAAATATTCACTATGTTTTATTTAATTATCAAACATTCATTATGAGCGAAGTTACTATTTTTGTGTTCACATTATTTTATTTAAATCGACTATCAGTTTTCTATTTTTCGAATACTTGAACTTATAATTAATGCATTCTCGCATTTTTCACGTTTTTAATCATCGAAAATCGTTTGTACGTTTTATAGTAATGTACGCAGTGGCATTCGCTACGATTTTGGTGGCATTAGTTTTCGCCACTCCACCGGAACCATGTCCGGCCCACAACGGAAGATATCCAATTATACTTCCGAATCCAGATGATCTCGCAACGTTCTACATTTGCGACGAAGGTAGACCTTTCTTGATGACATGTGCAAAAGGGCTACTCTTCAATTCCAAATTCAATGTTTGCGATTGGGCGACAAACGTGAAATTGCCAGAAAAATCAGAAGAGATCCTGAGACAATAATTAAATAATTTAAATCTGTTATAAACATAATTGTATCAATCTGTTGTAAAAATTGAGAATAACGTTCTCAAAATTTTAATTAAGTTCTACGAAAAAGTTGTTGAAGGTGTTTTACGACTTGTCAACGAATGTACTAATTCTTTGAAAAAAAATTATTTTGTACGCGTTAGCGAATAATTATTGAAAACCTTTGTAATATTTTTTATAAAGGTGTTATTTCGGTTGGTATGAAATAAAAGAAATACTTACTTATTAATTTTTCTACCTTTCTTGTTACCATTTTTAGTTGGAAGTGAGATTAGATAACAGAATGAGGCCATAAAATATGTAGCTATGGGTATTTTCTTATCAATTCCAAAGAATGAATACTTCATTGCTCTATTATTTAAAACTATACTAATGTCAATTTTATATTTTCATATTTAAATAAACATGAAATACTGACTCTCTGTGACATACTATTAATAAGTGAATAGAATATTAAAAATGGCAGTATTACATAAATTGATAATTAACACAGTCATTTCAAAATTAATAAATAAAACTGACTGAACATATGTAAAGAATTCATATTGGCACCCAAATGCGTCGATATATTTGCGTTTGCCGCTAGAGGGTTCGGAGCCTGCGAATGTCTGCAAACATTCGCGCAAGTGGTCGTATAGGCCCTTCTGTTCCTTTAAATAGCACTTCTGAAATTATAGCAATCGTCCCGCGTCTAAGGCACGGGCCTGTTAGTAGAGCCTTACTGATGAGTCCTCTAACAGGTTCTGGACGAAACGCGTTTACCACCATCTTACTTTACCTGACCATGTTTCCTTACCAACACCCTTTCTTCTCTTTCATTCCATCCTCTTTCAGCACGAGAATCATGGACAAAGGAAGAAAGGAAAAAAAGACGCCTCTTGTCGCCGCCCAAGATTCATCAATCCGCAGCTACCTCAGTATGGCCACGAAACGGAGGACATATACGCCCCGAGGAATCCAATCTTCCGACTGCCGAGACGAAACACCACCAAGTCTACCCCGATCAAATCGGGTGTGGCCAAAATAGTCTGGTAAAATCTCCTCGACGTGTGGTACTCTCATGGAATTCGAAGACCGAGAGCGCTCCAAGGTTTCCGAATGACAACTGAATGGCCATCCTAAGACAGCACAGCAGATTGAAACCAGCAGTCAACACGGCAGCAGCAGCAACAGCTCTTATAACAGAGGCCACCTTCCAACACTATGGCCTAGCCAAAAGGCGGCGACAGGGGCGGCAAACTTCAGAAGCAAAAAATAAAACCTGACCATCACCGTTTCCGTCTGAAACAAAGGGGAAGACACGGGGGGATCGTATGTAGTGAGGAGATTGGAAGAGAGTATGGGAGAGCCAGAGCAACTTCGGAAGTCCTTCATAAGGGAAGGCAAGAAAGAAGACGCAGTTTGAAGTCTTCGTGAGAGTCGTAAAGACAAAAATGGTCGCCTACGTAGGCATATACAGAGATGTCATAAAGATGACGAAAGACACAAGGGTCTATATGAATCAATACCGGTTTGTCCTCGAGAGTATGAGGTACGTTCGTGATGAAACAGACGGGAATGTCTGGAATTCAGAGTTTAGAGTCCCCTCCTCGAGCAGTGTGAGGCAGGTGGAGAGATACAGACGGATAAGTCTGGAAATCTGAATCGACGCGGCACAGGGCCGTCGTTAAGGATCATCGATGATCGTGAAGTGTTGTGCCAGTGCCTCCTTGGTCCTCTCCTACTACTGTGTTTCCCCCACCTTCTCCTACGTCTAAGGCAAGGACCTGCTGGGGATAGCCTTACTGATGAGTCCACCTGGCAGGTTCTGGACGAAACGTACACCCAAAGTTTTTGTACAATTAATTCACCATTAAAATATTTTATTATTATACATTTATACAGAATTTAATGATTCGATGATTTGCGGCGGATAATTGTAATAGTAAAAGAGGAAGGGATTGCGTGGAACGTGTCCTCAATCCATTGAAGTAATAAAGCTCCCCCGAAAGTTTCGCTTAC
>NW_017143004.1:245713-258481 GCF_001652005.2 Ceratina calcarata
CGGCGACAGGGGCGGCAAACTTTAGAAGCAAAAAATATAAAACCTGACCATCACCGTTTCCGTCTGAAACAAAGGGGAAGACAACGGGGATCGTATGTAGTGAGGAGATTGGAAGAGAGTATGGGAGAGCCAGAGCAACTTCGGAAGTCCTTCATAAGGGAAGGCAAGAAAGAAGACGCAGTTGAAGTCTTCGTGAGAGTCGTAAAGACAAAAATGGTCGCCTACGTAGGCATATACAGAGATGTCATAAAGATGACGAAAGACACAAGGGTCTATATGAATCAATACCGGTTTGTCCTCGAGAGTATGAGGTACGTTCGTGATGAAACAGACGGGAATGTCTGGAATTCAGAGTTTAGAGTCCCCTCCTCGAGCAGTGTGAGGCAGGTGGAGAGATACAGACGGATAAGTCTGGAAATCTGAATCGACGCGGCACAGGGCCGTCGTTAAGGATCATCGATGATCGTGAAGTGTTGTGCCAGTGCCTCCTTGGTCCTCTCCTACTACTGTGTTTCCCCCACCTTCTCCTACGTCTAAGGCAAGGACCTGCTGGGGATAGCCTTACTGATGAGTCCACCTGGCAGGTTCTGGACGAAACGTACACCCAAAGTTTTTGTACAATTAATTCACCATTAAAATATTTTATTATTATACATTTATACAGAATTTAATGATTCGATGATTTGCGGCGGATAATTGTAATAGTAAAAGAGGAAGGGATTGCGTGGAACGTGTCCTCAATCCATTGAAGTAATAAAGCTCCCCCGAAAGTTTCGCTTACGTTTCACCGAATTCAAGACGTTTGAAACTTTCCTAAGCAAACCGAAAACATTCGCAAAACTTTCGCCTGTTTCTCTCGACAGTTTCCACATATATGAAATTTTAAGAAGGCCGAACCGCTCCTACTATC
Organism: Ceratina calcarata; assembly: GCF_001652005.2. Lineage (NCBI taxonomy): Eukaryota > Metazoa > Arthropoda > Insecta > Hymenoptera > Apidae > Ceratina > Ceratina calcarata. The sequence goes on from NW_017143004.1 coordinate 246,624, forward strand.
GCGCATGAAGTACGAGTTAAGGGAGAATTATACGAGAGTGATTTGCGCGATTGTTTTTTGTATTACGAAAACAGGATCTGTCTGTCTTTTGTACTACGAAAACAGGACATGTGTAAAACACATATGTGTATACTAATTAAGTGTGATAGGACATGAAAATAGATCGGGTGCCCAAATGGGGAGACTCGAAGCAAGGTGATTAAGGAAAAGAAAATTAATGGAAGAGTTTATTGGAATTTGAGAGAGAGAGAGAGAGAGAGAGAGAGAGAGAGAGGAACTCATGCAAAGCATGTATTCTCTATCGTTCACGAGGTCAACAAAAATTCATTGAACATCCGGTTTATTCTCTTATGTTTAAGTTATGGATTTATTAATTATTCAATGTTCAAATAGGCTTAGACGATGTTCAATGCGACTTATACACTTGCACCACGTGGAGCGAAGTTAATATTTATGGCACATTTTATCACGTTTTTCGATGATTACAGAACTTCCTGGAAAAATTAAATTAAGAAATTCAAATTTCGGATTTATATTCGTAGCAAAACTTCAGTTTAGTTTTGCTTACCACAAGGCGTGAATTTAATTTCTTTACAATACAAACGTGTGTGTATGCTAAGGTAAGTCGTGCAGAAATAAAAAGTTTCAATAATAAACTATTAATTAAATCTGAATAAAATAGCGGCCCTTGAATGAATTTTAAAGTAAACATTAAAACGAATTTTGTCTTGATTCTCTGACAATGAGAATCTATGTATGCAAATCCATTCTGTTGTTATGTTTTGACGAAAGCATCGGACGTAGAAAGGGGCAACGCGTGATGAGAGATAAAGAGAGACTGTGCGTCGAGCAGAAGACACAAAATAAGTATCGCGTTACAAAAGTAATACAATTACAGAATTCTTTCCTCTCGATTGTTTTAAATGGAACTTTCTATATAAAATTTTTAACACGTCAGTATAGTTTCACGATATACGATTCTAGACCGAAGCATTGAATTAAACTGCGTTTAACTGATTCAAAATCAGACAATTCTTGTTAGTCGGGACAAAGTTTTCACAGCAGTTAACATGCAGGACTTAGTCACATTCATCAAAGAGATGCCGCATTTTCCGCAACGTCGGCGGTATTTAATTCGCGGAAGCGTTTGTGTATGTATCTTCCACCTTTCAGTGATCGCGGTTCAAAACGGTCCTAGAGGCCCGCTCGTCAATCCTCTTCTCCAGCTCTTCGCCTCGACGTCTAAAAGGAATCTCAGGAATGCTCCGGGATTCATTGACTGAACTAATGATCGCGGCACCTTCGACTGACTGCGGCAACTATCTGGCGAGCTCGACAATTCGTTGGAACTTGAAGCCGTCCGTCCGAGCGAGCGCGAATCTCTGCTGGATGCACATGCTGCGCGCGTAACTCGCGCTTACACAGTTGCACCATCCGACCGTGGACACGGTTACGCGTCGTCGTGGGGTGGCTGTGTTGGAATAAGGGGCGGTTCGAGGGAGACGGTCGATGGGGATGGTTACTGGGATTTTCAGTACGCGCGCGATCGCCGCGTCGAAGACACGGTTCTGGCGTGATCGGTCGCACTTTCCACCAGTCTGTTATGATCGAGCTCGTTGAAATAAACGCCATCGTATTTCGGTGAAAACTTGAAAAAAAACAAGTGAATAAAATTACATTTTTCAGCAGATAGATCGGCGAAATGAAACTAAAAAATTGCTTGTGAAGTGCGATTTAACGATTGATAATTAATATCGTCAAGTGGCACCAATACATTTCATTTAAAAAATTAAGACTAGTTGGTACTCTTAAATCGAGATATAATTACATGTAATATAAGATACTTAAGAAAACTGTAGACTGAAAGCGACGTTAATACTGTACATTCCTTAATGACTCGTTGACCAGAATCGACATTGGCGAACAAAATCGTATTTACAACGGACAGGGTAGTTCTTAATTGCTAATGACAAGAGGGATTCGTTGACTCGAGGAAGAATTAAGGTTGTTCTACGGGGTAAACGAGGCCGGGGCCTACGCGCAAGGAATCCCACAGTCGTCGACAGGGACTGAGGACTCGGTGAAGCGGAACGAGCGCAAATTAGGTAGGTACGGGCGATGTAAAGTTGCGGAGAAGGAAGATCAAAGGAAAAGGAAGGGGAGGGAAGGGAAGGATGATTTCTTTCGTTCTTTCTTTCTTTTCTTCTTTGTGTGCACGTTACAAATGGATGGACGTGTTCCACTTCACGTCGGAGAAAATGAATTCTTAAGCATTGTAACGGTCAGATTTCGCGCACCCGGACTGTCTCTTGTTTCACGGTTCGCAATCCGAAGAAAAAAGTCGGCCCGTGACAGGGAGCATTATGCTGAGCCGTGCCGGTGTCCGCTACCGGAAGACCGCAGTATACAATCCGACGCGACGCGGCGGCATGCAAAGCGTGTACAGGTAGTCGTCGGTTGTGGTAAATCCGCGATCGATACGTTTTAATTTCTGACCCCTTCTTGCCCGCCCCCGCATCCCCGTTTCCGCCGAATAAAGGGAAGGTGCGATACGGTTTCGAGTCTGTACGTTCCGTTCCGGCTAGATATTCTTCGCAGACATTCATTTTACACCATCTTCGTATTACACCGTCAGCTGGCATGGCGAAATCGCTTTTAGTTGACGGACGAAACTTACCCGTTCACGGGGAAAACAACGAAAGTTATCCTTCACGTTTCAACTTTTTTTTTGAATCCAAATGTACACGTTTAGGGCGGTAGAAGTCAAAGATTGCGAGTGGCATTCGGTTATTTAATTTGAATTCTGCACCAATGGGTAGTTATGATTGATGTTGCATCAAACAATGCCAATAGTCGAAATAATAATGCTTTACGAAACTTCAAATAATTTTTACAGGATGAAGATCGTTGTCATAGAAATTGAAATAGAGTTGATTATTTATCACAATTTTTTAAGGTCATCAGTAAACTGCGGATGCTTATGCATTTATCGGATGAAAAAATCATAAAATATTAATCTATATGTACCATTAACGAAATTGTGAAGAGACATTGGATTATAGATATAATGAAAACATACGTATCATGCTTCAGGATAATCTATTCTAACATTAGCAAATGCGTTAATTCAAATACAATACAGAATTAATGGCAATTTAATATTCAGAACGCGATATGTTGTGCACATACATTGTGTACATTTTACTGATATCAGATATTTCGCGTATTAATGAGATTTCTACTATAAATCATTATGTACAATTATTACTAATATTTTGGAATATAAGGTAATTGTTTCCTTACTCTCATCAAAATATACTGACAGTGCTAACGAATTAATAAAGTGAATAAAATTAATCGGAAACTCAATGAAAATTACAACAAATATTTTCAATTTCAAGTTAGCAGAATAAAAATACAAACTTATAATGAATTAAATATAATCTCTAGTTAAAATGATAATTGTTTCATTATAATAATTTTTTATCTGATATTATTATCAAAGAGAGGGAGCAAGAGAGAGAGACCATGGAAGAAAAGAAGTCTCCTTATAATTAAATGCAAATATTAAACTACGAAAGCTAAGGATCTCAAACAATTTAGAGGAAAACGTGAAACAAAAACCTAACTCTTGTACTGAGAAAGGATATCATGCACTCATGAGACGTACCACCTCGGTACATGTATAATAAATCAGGGTCCTCTGGCTGGGGATTTCGGTATCCGAGCACGGAAAACTTTTTTCAGACGTCTGGTACCACCATACAAATGAATCCATTTGTATGACATATATTGAATTCTTTAAACCAAGAATTTCATTTAAAGATCATTAAACATTCCTGAGGAAAAGGGCTAAAGGACGCAGTATCATTAAAAAGAATCTGTGCCTCACGACCGTTGGTCCGATTAAGAATTGTTTAAATGACAGCAACAGATGTTCCACGTTAGAAAATAAAATCTACAATTATTTCGAGATTTCCGACGGTCATCGCCACGAAGTTAAATGTTACCAAGCATCGTGCTTTTGATTATAATTGTAGATGAGGAAAAACTGTGATATCACGAGAATCCCGGGCATTACTGCGTATCGTTATTAACGGCAACGATCGCGCGTCGTTTCCGCCGACTCACGAGAACGGTTGGAGTGATCATGCAATAAAGCCGAACTTTTTTCTAAAAGGAGAACCTGCTTAGGTGTTAAACAGGGGTAAACGTTCGGTGTTCAATGATATTATTACGTCTTGATAACCGAGGATTCCTTTTATCAGCGCGATTCCACGGAAATATCATTGGCGTTACGCCAGGTAACGACGCTTTGAATTGGCTCGTTAAATTCCACCATGAATACTTATTGTTAGTGACTGCGAAAGAGATTATTGAAGATTAAAGGATTCCCGCTTACTACCCACTTTTTGTTTTTCCTCCTTTTCCCGTTTTTCCGCACAATCTTTCCGCGTGCCCCCGCACCGCCTCTCCCGCCCGACGCGTGGAAGTTTGGACATGATCGCAAACTTTCAACGAGCGATGTTAAGTATCCACACTAGAAGGGGTACGCGGAAATTAATGTTCTATGTTACCACAATTAGCGCGGATGAAATGCGCGCCGGCAGAAAATTTCCCGGAACAAAGACATAGTTATCGGCGATGGAAATTTGCATATCGAATCGCAGGATAAGCGACTTAATTAACAATTACGGAACAGCTTCTATTATCTTCCAGCGGTTGTTTTTCTTTCCGTCGAGACGAACTTTAACGTTGTTTTTTATCGGGTCGAATTAAGAGCCGTTTCGTAGTATTTGCTAAACTTTTCCAATCGCGATCTCACTTTACGGTATCTCATAAAGACTACTTAAGCGATATAACAGTTTCCTCTACGTACGGGTTCGATATAATTCTCTTCATACAATTTGCATTACCTTACATAAAACTTTCTTGTTATTGAATTATGCTATTTATTATAAGTCGTCGAATATCAATTCGCTCTATTACGTTTTATTAGAATAAAAATCCTGCAACTTCTGGGAAATGCGGCGCGTATGGGTAACAAAGAACAGATAGAACTGGAGTATTCTTAATGGATATAATGATACAATAGGGAATACGTTTCGATAAACCACTGGGAAGTTTCCGTTACTTCATTGAAATAATCGATTGGGCAAATAGCTATCCGCATTATTACAGTAATTGCTACAATGTGAGTTTACTCTTCAATTGTACATAAGAGTTATATAATATTATATTCCCTTAATATGTCACATCCATGACTCTACTGTACGGAGGATTTAATTTAGGCACACTAGAAGTCAGGAGGAAAGCCTTAGATATCTCTTTTGCTTGTAAGATTATCAATGGTCTTATATCTTGTCCTGACTTAATCCTAAACTCAAGATTAAGGTTTCGACTCAAATCTTAAGAAAATGTAAATTAGTATTGGTTGGACGTCATCGTACTTTGTATGGTTATTACTAAACAGTTTATACAAAATAAAAGATTTTTTATATCTGTTTAAAAGACATGTTTCGATGATTTTATTCATTTCTTATCTCATCAGCTTCTTATTCATTTTATATACTGCATATTGTGTATTGCACATATATTTTATTTAAGTAACTATAATACATAGAAATTATATTAAAGAGAAACTTAACGTTATCAATATATCAAAAATATATTAAAAATCTTTCAGTTTATTTTTCTCGAAAAAGAACATTGCTAATCAATTTTATATTAAAATCATAATATGAGTACTTGTTTATTTGTCAATTCTGAATTTCATAAATGATATCAATAAACGTGTGTACATAATCTGTGAAATTACTACTTGGATGATCGGTCCAGTACTCAAGGATGATGGATGTGACGCGAAAATGGACTAGACAAATTGGACAGAGAGGGATCAGAGCGTAGGTCAGGGGTATGACACCCGTTTCGTAAGGGCGGCGCGATCGTCCAATGCATTCCAAGAATTAACGAAAATTTATCGTCAGGTCCACCGGTGCCTAAAACCGAGGGAGACTCGACCATGTCGCGTATTCAGAGGCACCAATGAATGCACCGACGACTCGTCCCGGTTTTACCTCTTCTACGTATTTCCCGCTTTACTTTGTTTGCTCGCAATTTAATCCCATCGTCGTTACTCACCTCGAGCCAACCCTTTATTTCTAGAAGTCCGGCTCGAAACTCGTTCGGTGTACCTTCCTCTCGACTGCCTATTTCGCCGACGATTAAGGAACCCCGTGCATTTCTTCTCCGGCGATAAGTCAACTCCAGTGGTTCCACGAATTCCTTCATACTTCGTAAAACTTTAATAAATACACCGATTCATCGTGTACGAATATTTAATTGGAACTCTGCAAGCTCATTCGTGATCTTTCTTTAGTTACCTCGATTTCTCCAAAAATAGTGTGCACCGTAATGATACATCAAAGTAGACTTGGCTTTGAATACATAAATCATACTGTTAGTCGCGTTGAGAGTGTAAACGGATCATCAAGATACATCGATAAACGCAGATAGTTGCATTAAGTTTTATGGTATAAAGGAAACTATAGACGCGGGTAATCGGAATTGAGGAATAAATCGATTTACTTCCTTTGTCGCTCCTCTCCTCTTTGTGCCACTCTTGTACGCTTCTGTGTAACAAATTTTTAGATTATATGCGAGATTGTAGCTGAAGACGAAGGGAAACGAAGCGGAAATTAACAAGAAGTAATAGTGAAATAACGAATTCACTGGTTTGGAACTTGGAACAAAGTTTCTTTTTATTCAATTTTATTTGTCTCCTTTTGAGTTGAATATTAAAGACTGCGTACTAGACTAAAGTACAATTATCTCATAAAGGTTCTCTTAACAGAAAGCAGTGTATAAAACGAAAATATCTTTTGAAGTACTACTGAAATCAGTAGTCCATTTCGTACAATCGTTTTCAATTGTACCACAGACTCTTCAAATTACGGGATAAGAATATAGTTTTCCAATTCTGTTCCCATTTATGAATTTCAATATATTGAACTGTTTCAAGATATTCTACAGAATTTCACTTCGGTCACGCACGTACCAGAATTCAATATGAAACTCAAATCGAGACGCATGGAAAATATTAATATAGCTTAAAGAATGTTATTCCACTCAGGATTATTACACTCCAACATTTACCGCTAGTTCTGCTCTCGTGCGAGTTGTTTATTCATGGATTTGAGATTCCATCGAAGCGGAAGTGTGCGAGATTCAATGAAATTTTCTCTCCGCCTCGAATTTGAATCGAGATTCAATTTTCTTCTTATTGATTATGAAAATTAAATACTGTATAGGGGATTATTAATTTTTAATCAACGGCGGAAATAAAGTAATACATATATATGTATATCTCCCAGGATTCCAAAAAATAAACATATAATAATNTAGTAAAATTGCATCTTTTTAAGATAATATCACAAAAGGGTGAAGAAGAACGGTACGGAAGTAACGTTTGTTCTTACTCGAAACTTTTACACGCTGAGGGTTCTATTAAGAAACTGTTCCGCCACTGATTTTCATTAGTGTAAAACAGTCCATTTCGCGTAGAGTACACATACGGTCGTACCATGTGTCTTCCCTTGCGTTCTCTTTCGGCGACCTCTTTCTTCTGCCCCGTTATTCAGAGAACGCGCCTCGCATCCGCGTACGTATGAGAAACCCTCATTGCTCCCACGTCTATTAATTAACGAAAGTTACCCTTTGTTCCGATTTCTAATAATGTGTATTCGAAAACGCCGTTACGAGCGTTATTTTTTCATTCAACGAAGTGCCGAGTCCTGGGATTCTGGAGTTCCCCCTACCGAATTTGTTTCTGCTTTGATCAGGAGCCAAGTCTCTCAGATATTACGCCCCGTTCTTTTTCTCTCCTCCCTTGAGAAGCTACACGAGCTGTACTGACTCCTTTGCTGTAATCTGATCCATTTAAAATAAGTTTACACCTATTTTCATCTCGTAGTTACACACGGTTAACGATTATTAAGAACAGCAAGTACATCAATCAATAGACGTATTGATTTAATAAAATTAAAACAATTTGTCTCGTCTTTCCAATTTAGTTTCTCAAAAATTGAGTAAATACGATTAAACTGATGATAATAAATGGAAATTCGAAAAAATGTCTTTTCACACACCCTCGGTAGAAATAATGTTAAACATTGTCTAAACAATAGATGTATTGGTTCAGTAAAATTAAAACAATTCTCTGTAGATGTCATAATTTCATAATTTCTCATATACATATAAAATGACGATATGATTAGTATTGGAGTATATAATTCCTGGAACACTTAAACATACAAGGACGGTGTAAAAGTAATTTATCTAATCACACGGAAATGAAGTATAATAATTCTAACTAGTGAGATATTAACCGGAACAGTGCTCTTGGCACGTCCGCCACTATCTAACGCAGTTATCATCATTTTCTACAGTTTACTGCTATTCTGTGTAAGTGAGACTAAATAGTAGTTCAGCCATTCCCTACGATCCTTTTTTAATCTCGTATGAGATACTTTATAAACTTCGTGACGCCTGGAATTTCGGATTAGTCATTTTCATTCAACAAAATTCCATTCCCTTTCATAATATTTAACATAAGAAATAGAGTCATTAAAAAGAAAGGTGAATAACTTTGTTTCTCATGTTAAACATAAAAGAAAATAAAAAACTTGTTGAATTAAATTACTACGAAACATGATAGACAACGAAAAAAAGAAGCGTGAAGATGTTTTCCGACGAGAATTTTTCGCAATAGGTAATCATTGCAGGAGTGGGTTGAGTTCATTAAAACAGTTGCGGAATGCGAAAAGTTGAGTAGCTAAATTCCGAGGCAATAAAAAAATTAAGAGGAGAAGAGTTAATCTTCTCCCTTCACCCAAAGCAGACTGGGCGCTTGAAATTTTGAGGGAAATCACGGTATGACCCGTCAAGGGCTCAACTGTCGCGGGATACAGTCAAGTAAGAAATAATTAAACGAGTTGAGCAACCCCTGAGCCAGCGGCGAATTTCCACTGTCGACTCTTTGAAATATTACTTCGCGAGTCGGCTTCTTGAGCTTGCCCTTTTATTTGACGGAAAGAGCGATAGAGGGAGAGAGAGAGAGATAGAGATGGAGCACGCGATACCTACTCGTGGGTTCCCTTACTTTGATTTCGTTCTAGTTCCGGGCAAATGTCAAATGTTCTCTACGAACTGTTCGAGACACACTGCTCTGCCGTATAGCGACTCAACTGCATGCTGCAAACGTTGTTTTGCCTCGAATCTGTTCATCCGTAATTTTGTCACATATTCTCTGTTCTGGCTCACCCATATTGATTTATACAGCTCGTTTTCGCGATTACGTATATTTGAATACGCGAAGTTGTTTTCATCACACGCGTCAGAAGAAGCCTTGGCATACTTGTGAGGACCTGACACTTTGGGGAATTTTTACATGAAGATTTTGTCAACATGCAGAGGTGACATAGACACAAATAAGATATTTTTCAATTTTATTATTGTATTTAGAGTCGCAATAGTAGAGATGCAACGTAAATTCATTTAATATAATTTCATTGCAACATAATTCCTGTTTCCAAAAATGATACGTTTTTATCGACCATGTTTTTTAAAGGGAAATCATTGCGAAGTATGCGACGTATAAAAAATATTGACGACATTAATACGTTTTGATGGGACATGACATAGTACGTCCCTACATCCCCGATTCATAATTTATAAAACAACCAGGGGAAAAGTTTTATAAGAAGTGGAGGCAGAAGACAATGCATTTGCAGTTTTACGCTAGCGACTTACATCTAAACTTTAAATTGTGTTTGGCAACTTTCTTTGCCAGAAATTTGATTACTTTTCGACCGAATAAGTGCTTTTACTTTAGCTTAATAATGTATTCAAGTATGGAGATTCGTTCTCCTGTTCTTAAATACACTATTAGTTGCATAGAAAAAGAGAAGATTGCGGGAAATTGGAAGGAATTTAGTTGAAATTACTCGAATGAAAGTGTTTTTACAATCGAATAGAAATATTTTTATGAAGAATAAACTTTATGAAGAGTAAACTTTATGATCGATAAAGACTTTTCAAGTCCAGCTAAATTATATTCCCTCTATAGAGGGTGGTTTCTTTAAGGGGGTCGACTCCGGTGGCAGCGCGATAAGGCCGACTGTCAATGTTTCCCACAAAATTAGCCAAATATATGGGTTTACGGGAATACACTTTTCGTTCTTATATGAGAATATTTTCCGGTCAACAGGTACGTCTTAGTATAGGTATAACGAAAGAATCCTTTAAAAGCATGCGCGAACACATAAATTTATTTGACAAATAAAATAAATCATACCTACGGGAGTTCAATTGAAAAATATGATTACACGCGTATAATACATCAAACTTTTGACTTACACCGTTACGAGGACTTCGCGTTAACAACGTGAAAGTTCCGACTAAAATGTATCCATTAATTCCACCTTCAATTTCCTACCTCATTTCTATGCGGCTAATAATCACGTTGCCATGCACGCAAGGTTGAGAAGAAAACAATACTGAACTTCGGTAACATATTTAACGAGTTGATGCAACCTAAATAGATACGAAACAATACGTACTCTATGGTTCCCTCGTGCCGTGGTTGAGGGAACGTTATTCCAATAATAACCGGCAGAGAAGATGCATGGGTATACTCTTTGTCCTATCACTGTCTGCCAATATCCAGAATTCGCTACTGCTCTAACAATAGAATGATTACTCTTATTGAGCATACGTATTTTCATTCCCTATATTGTTCGACAGCATTATCGTTATTACTATTGTACATTGCTTTTATCATTTCGCTTCTATTCTTCCGCTCTTTCTTTCTCCCCTGTTGATGGTACAAGTAGCTAGGGTAATTGTACGTTAAACGTTTCAATTTTATTTCTCGATATTATTAAGATATTTAATAATAAGACGTAAATTATATATTTTATTAAATATTCATAAACAGTTTGAAAATGAAAGACCATATCCAATATCTCTCAGTGAGACGTATTCTTACAGACAGACGACTTAACGTTAATATCTTTTTGTGGTGAGGCTTTGTCAGATCATCACGATTTCTGGGACTCGTGATGGTTGCCAAGTTTAATTTGGCAGTGGTCCAAGAATAATTTTCCCCCAGGAAATGATAATATTATCTTGTGATACTTATCTTGATAAATTCACAGCTTGGTAAAAATGAGAATGTTGATGAAAGGTAATTATACCTGTTTAGCGTTGTAGTAAATGTAACATTCATACCAGATGCATCTATTAGGTAATTTCATTATTTCTGAAAATTAAGAGAAAATTGAAGAAATACGATATCTAAATAATAAAATTATTATACACGTGTATAAGAAGAGAGAGTCATTTAATTTTTATAATCTGTACTCGGAATTTAATAATTAATATTATGAATCTTTTAATGAACATAGTGAATACAAAAAGAACAAAAAATGTTTTGCAATTCCTATACTAAAACGAAAACTGTGTCGCGTTTACACATAGCAGCAGATGCTTCAGCATGTCAATGGTGAGAACGGATATCGTTTTTCGACTAGTCCACCGCTTTTAAATTCGATTTAGTCTTGTGACGTTGGATAAATTAAACTTCTGTTCACCTTTCTCCGTCATATCCGGAAACCACGGTGGACTGTATTCGTACAGGAATTAAAAAAAAAGTATGATTGATGGTTCAGTAATGGTCGATCTCTATAACATATTCCTCATTTTTCCCAACGAAACGTGAATCCAATTGATTGCGTAATAGTAAGTTCTGTACTTCATATTATTTAGATCAACTGCTGCTAAAAGAACAATAATGATAA